>NW_027364452.1:0-228971 GCF_046119375.1 Phyllobates terribilis | reverse complement strand
CAGTAATTTCTCCGCATTGCAAGGTGCAATTCTGAAATTTTTTGCTTTTTCCTGCTCCTCTTAGCATGATAAACAAGATTCAAAGAGAGTGAGATACCAGCTCCTTTCATTCAGTCAGTAGCTTCAATCATTTCTGGATGTTTTTCAATGGCAAAAATCAATGAATATTGTAAATGCACAAACAGTAATTTCTCCGCATTGCAAGGTGCAATTCTGAAATTTTTTGCTTTTTCCTGCTCCTCTTAGCATGATAAAGAAGATTCAAAGAGAGTGAGATGCCAGCTCCTTTCATTCAGTCAGTAGCTTCAAACATTTCTGGTATATGAATAACATGATGTTTTTCAATGGCAAAAATCAATGAATATTGTAAATGCACAAACAGTAATTTCTCCGCATTGCAAGGTGCAATTCTGAAATTTTTTGCTTTTTCCTGCTCCTCTTAGCATGATAAACAAGATTCAAAGAGAGTGAGATGCCAGCTCCTTTCATTCAGTCAGTAGCTTCAATCATTTCTGGACGTTTTTCAATGGCAAAAATCAATGAATATTGTAAATGCACAAACAGTAATTTCTCCGCATTGCAAGGTGGAATTCTGAAATTTTTTGCTTTTTCCTGCTCCTCTTAGCATGATAAAGAAGATTCAAAGAGAGTGAGATGCCAGCTCCTTTCATTCAGTCAGTAGCTTCAAACATTTCTGGTATATGAATAACATGATGTTTTTCATTGGCAAAAATCAATGAATATTGTAAATGCACAAACAGTAATTTCTCCGCATTGCAAGGTGCAATTCTGAAATTTTTTGCTTTTTCCTGCTCCTCTTAGCATGATAAAGAAGATTCAAAGAGAGTGAGATGCCAGCTCCTTTCATTCAGTCAGTAGCTTCAATCATTTCTGGACGTTTTTCAATGGCAAAAATCAATGAATATTGTAAATGCACAAACAGTAATTTCTCCGCATTGCAAGGTGCAATTCTGAAATTTTTTGCTTTTTCCTGCTCCTCTTAGCATGATAAACAAGATTCAAAGAGAGTGAGATGCCAGCTCCTTTCATTCAGTCAGTAGCTTCAATCATTTCTGGACGTTTTTCAATGGCAAAAATCAATGAATATTGTAAATGCACAAACAGTAATTTCTCCGCATTGCAAGGTGCAATTCTGAAATTTTTTGCTTTTTCCTGCTCCTCTTAGCATGATAAAGAAGATTCAAAGAGAGTGAGATGCCAGCTCCTTTCATTCAGTCAGTAGCTTCAATCAATTCTGGTATATGAATAACATGATGTTTTTCAATGGCAAAAATCAATGAATATTGTAAATGCACAAACAGTAATTTCTCCGCATTGCAAGGTGCAATTCTGAAATTTTTTGCTTTTTCCTGCTCCTCTTAGCATGATAAACAAGATTCAAAGAGAGTGAGATGCCAGCTCCTTTCATTCAGTCAGTAGCTTCAATCATTTCTGGATGTTTTTCAATGGCAAAAATCAATGAATATTGTAAATGCACAAACAGTAATTTCTCCGCATTGCAAGGTGCAATTCTGAAATTTTTTGCTTTTTCCTGCTCCTCTTAGCATGATAAAGAAGATTCAAAGAGAGTGAGATGCCAGCTCCTTTCATTCAGTCAGTAGCTTCAAACATTTCTGGTATATGAATAACATGGTTTTTCAATGGCAAAAATCAATGAATATTGTAAATGCACAAACAGTAATTTCTCCGCATTGCAAGGTGCAATTCTGAAATTTTTTGCTTTTTCCTGCTCCTCTTAGCATGATAAAGAAGATTCAAAGAGAGTGAGATGCCAGCTCCTTTCATTCAGTCAGTAGCTTCAATCATTTCTGGACGTTTTTCAATGGCAAAAATCAATGAATATTGTAAATGCACAAACAGTAATTTCTCCGCATTGCAAGGTGCAATTCTGAAATTTTTTGCTTTTTCCTGCTCCTCTTAGCATGATAAAGAAGATTCAAAGAGAGTGAGATGCCAGCTCCTTTCATTCAGTCAGTAGCTTCAAACATTTCTGGTATATGAATAACATGATGTTTTTCAATGGCAAAAATCAATGAATATTGTAAATGCACAAACAGTAATTTCTCCGCATTGCAAGGTGCAATTCTGAAATTTTTTGCTTTTTCCTGCTCCTCTTAGCATGATAAAGAAGATTCACAGAGAGTGAGATGCCAGCTCCTTTCATTCAGTCAGTAGCTTCAAACATTTCTGGTATATGAATAACATGATGTTTTTCAATGGCAAAAATCAATGAATATTGTAAATGCACAAACAGTAATTTCTCCTCATTGCAAGGTGCAATTCTGAAATTTTTTGCTTTTTCCTGCTCCTCTTAGCATGATAAAGAAGATTCAAAGAGAGTGAGATGCCAGCTCCTTTCATTCAGTCAGTAGCTTCAAACATTTCTGGACGTTTTTCAATGGCAAAAATCAATGAATATTGTAAATGCACAAACAGTAATTTCTCCGCATTGCAAGGTGCAATTCTGAAATTTTTTGCTTTTTCCTGCTCCTCTTAGCATGATAAAGAAGATTCAAAGAGAGTGAGATGCCAGCTCCTTTCATTCAGTCAGTAGCTTCAATCATTTCTGGACGTTTTTCAATGGCAAAAATCAATGAATATTGTAAATGCACAAACAGTAATTTCTCCGCATTGCAAGGTGCAATTCTGAAATTTTTTGCTTTTTCCTGCTCCTCTTAGCATGATAAAGAAGATTCAAAGAGAGTGAGATGCCAGCTCCTTTCATTCAGTCAGTAGCTTCAAACATTTCTGGTATATGAATAACATGATGTTTTTCAATGGCAAAAATCAATGAATATTGTAAATGCACAAACAGTAATTTCTCCGCATTGCAAGGTGCAATTCTGAAATTTTTTGCTTTTTCCTGCTCCTCTTAGCATGATAAAGAAGATTCACAGAGAGTGAGATGCCAGCTCCTTTCATTCAGTCAGTAGCTTCAAACATTTCTGGTATATGAATAACATGTTTTTCAATGGCAAAAATCAATGAATATTGTAAATGCACAAACAGTAATTTCTCCTCATTGCAAGGTGCAATTCTGAAATTTTTTGCTTTTTCCTGCTCCTCTTAGCATGATAAAGAAGATTCAAAGAGAGTGAGATGCCAGCTCCTTTCATTCAGTCAGTAGCTTCAAACATTTCTGGACGTTTTTCAATGGCAAAAATCAATGAATATTGTAAATGCACAAACAGTAATTTCTCCGCATTGCAAGGTGCAATTCTGAAATTTTTTGCTTTTTCCTGCTCCTCTTAGCATGATAAAGAAGATTCAAAGAGAGTGAGATGCCAGCTCCTTTCATTCAGTCAGTAGCTTCAATCATTTCTGGACGTTTTTCAATGGCAAAAATCAATGAATATTGTAAATGCACAAACAGTAATTTCTCCGCATTGCAAGGTGCAATTCTGAAATTTTTTGCTTTTTCCTGCTCCTCTTAGCATGATAAAGAAGATTCAAAGAGAGTGAGATGCCAGCTCCTTTCATTCAGTCAGTAGCTTCAAACATTTCTGGTATATGAATAACATGATGTTTTTCAATGGCAAAAATCAATGAATATTGTAAATGCACAAACAGTAATTTCTCCGCATTGCAAGGTGCAATTCTGAAATTTTTTGCTTTTTCCTGCTCCTCTTAGCATGATAAACAAGATTCAAAGAGAGTGAGATGCCAGCTCCTTTCATTCAGTCAGTAGCTTCAATCATTTCTGGATGTTTTTCAATGGCAAAAATCAATGAATATTGTAAATGCACAAACAGTAATTTCTCCGCATTGCAAGGTGCAATTCTGAAATTTTTTGCTTTTTCCTGCTCCTCTTAGCATGATAAAGAAGATTCAAAGAGAGTGAGATGCCAGCTCCTTTCATTCAGTCAGTAGCTTCAAACATTTCTGGTATATGAATAACATGATGTTTTTCAATGGCAAAAATCAATGAATATTGTAAATGCACAAACAGTAATTTCTCCGCATTGCAAGGTGCAATTCTGAAATTTTTTGCTTTTTCCTGCTCCTCTTAGCATGATAAACAAGATTCAAAGAGAGTGAGATGCCAGCTCCTTTCATTCAGTCAGTAGCTTCAATCATTTCTGGACGTTTTTCAATGGCAAAAATCAATGAATATTGTAAATGCACAAACAGTAATTTCTCCGCATTGCAAGGTGGAATTCTGAAATTTTTTGCTTTTTCCTGCTCCTCTTAGCATGATAAAGAAGATTCAAAGAGAGTGAGATGCCAGCTCCTTTCATTCAGTCAGTAGCTTCAAACATTTCTGGTATATGAATAACATGATGTTTTTCAATGGCAAAAATCAATGAATATTGTAAATGCACAAACAGTAATTTCTCCGCATTGCAAGGTGCAATTCTGAAATTTTTTGCTTTTTCCTGCTCCTCTTAGCATGATAAAGAAGATTCAAAGAGAGTGAGATGCCAGCTCCTTTCATTCAGTCAGTAGCTTCAATCATTTCTGGACGTTTTTCAATGGCAAAAATCAATGAATATTGTAAATGCACAAACAGTAATTTCTCCGCATTGCAAGGTGCAATTCTGAAATTTTTTGCTTTTTCCTGCTCCTCTTAGCATGATAAACAAGATTCAAAGAGAGTGAGATGCCAGCTCCTTTCATTCAGTCAGTAGCTTCAATCATTTCTGGACGTTTTTCAATGGCAAAAATCAATGAATATTGTAAATGCACAAACAGTAATTTCTCCGCATTGCAAGGTGCAATTCTGAAATTTTTTGCTTTTTCCTGCTCCTCTTAGCATGATAAAGAAGATTCAAAGAGAGTGAGATGCCAGCTCCTTTCATTCAGTCAGTAGCTTCAATCAATTCTGGTATATGAATAACATGATGTTTTTCAATGGCAAAAATCAATGAATATTGTAAATGCACAAACAGTAATTTCTCCGCATTGCAAGGTGCAATTCTGAAATTTTTTGCTTTTTCCTGCTCCTCTTAGCATGATAAACAAGATTCAAAGAGAGTGAGATGCCAGCTCCTTTCATTCAGTCAGTAGCTTCAATCATTTCTGGATGTTTTTCAATGGCAAAAATCAATGAATATTGTAAATGCACAAACAGTAATTTCTCCGCATTGCAAGGTGCAATTCTGAAATTTTTTGCTTTTTCCTGCTCCTCTTAGCATGATAAAGAAGATTCAAAGAGAGTGAGATGCCAGCTCCTTTCATTCAGTCAGTAGCTTCAAACATTTCTGGTATATGAATAACATGGTTTTTCAATGGCAAAAATCAATGAATATTGTAAATGCACAAACAGTAATTTCTCCGCATTGCAAGGTGCAATTCTGAAATTTTTTGCTTTTTCCTGCTCCTCTTAGCATGATAAAGAAGATTCAAAGAGAGTGAGATGCCAGCTCCTTTCATTCAGTCAGTAGCTTCAATCATTTCTGGACGTTTTTCAATGGCAAAAATCAATGAATATTGTAAATGCACAAACAGTAATTTCTCCGCATTGCAAGGTGCAATTCTGAAATTTTTTGCTTTTTCCTGCTCCTCTTAGCATGATAAAGAAGATTCAAAGAGAGTGAGATGCCAGCTCCTTTCATTCAGTCAGTAGCTTCAAACATTTCTGGTATATGAATAACATGATGTTTTTCAATGGCAAAAATCAATGAATATTGTAAATGCACAAACAGTAATTTCTCCGCATTGCAAGGTGCAATTCTGAAATTTTTTGCTTTTTCCTGCTCCTCTTAGCATGATAAAGAAGATTCACAGAGAGTGAGATGCCAGCTCCTTTCATTCAGTCAGTAGCTTCAAACATTTCTGGTATATGAATAACATGATGTTTTTCAATGGCAAAAATCAATGAATATTGTAAATGCACAAACAGTAATTTCTCCTCATTGCAAGGTGCAATTCTGAAATTTTTTGCTTTTTCCTGCTCCTCTTAGCATGATAAAGAAGATTCAAAGAGAGTGAGATGCCAGCTCCTTTCATTCAGTCAGTAGCTTCAAACATTTCTGGACGTTTTTCAATGGCAAAAATCAATGAATATTGTAAATGCACAAACAGTAATTTCTCCGCATTGCAAGGTGCAATTCTGAAATTTTTTGCTTTTTCCTGCTCCTCTTAGCATGATAAAGAAGATTCAAAGAGAGTGAGATGCCAGCTCCTTTCATTCAGTCAGTAGCTTCAATCATTTCTGGACGTTTTTCAATGGCAAAAATCAATGAATATTGTAAATGCACAAACAGTAATTTCTCCGCATTGCAAGGTGCAATTCTGAAATTTTTTGCTTTTTCCTGCTCCTCTTAGCATGATAAAGAAGATTCAAAGAGAGTGAGATGCCAGCTCCTTTCATTCAGTCAGTAGCTTCAAACATTTCTGGTATATGAATAACATGATGTTTTTCAATGGCAAAAATCAATGAATATTGTAAATGCACAAACAGTAATTTCTCCGCATTGGAAGGTGCAATTCTGAAATTTTTTGCTTTTTCCTGCTCCTCTTAGCATGATAAAGAAGATTCAAAGAGAGTGAGATGCCAGCTCCTTTCATTCAGTCAGTAGCTTCAATCATTTCTGAACGTTTTTCAATGGCAAAAATCATTGAATATTGTAAATGCACAAACAGTAATTTCTCCGCATTGCAAGGTGCAATTCTGAAATTTTTTGCTTTTTCCTGCTCCTCTTAGCATGATAAAGAAGATTCAAAGAGAGTGAGATGCCAGCTCCTTTCATTCAGTCAGTAGCTTCAAACATTTCTGGTATATGAATAACATGATGTTTTTCAATGGCAAAAATCAATGAATATTGTAAATGCACAAACAGTAATTTCTCCTCATTGCAAGGTGCAATTCTGAAATTTTTTGCTTTTTCCTGCTCCTCTTAGCATGATAAAGAAGATTCAAAGAGAGTGAGATGCCAGCTCCTTTCATTCAGTCAGTAGCTTCAAACATTTCTGGACGTTTTTCAATGGCAAAAATCAATGAATATTGTAAATGCACAAACAGTAATTTCTCCGCATTGCAAGGTGCAATTCTGAAATTTTTTGCTTTTTCCTGCTCCTCTTAGCATGATAAAGAAGATTCAAAGAGAGTGAGATGCCAGCTCCTTTCATTCAGTCAGTAGCTTCAATCATTTCTGGACGTTTTTCAATGGCAAAAATCAATGAATATTGTAAATGCACAAACAGTAATTTCTCCGCATTGCAAGGTGCAATTCTGAAATTTTTTGCTTTTTCCTGCTCCTCTTAGCATGATAAAGAAGATTCAAAGAGAGTGAGATGCCAGCTCCTTTCATTCAGTCAGTAGCTTCAAACATTTCTGGTATATGAATAACATGATGTTTTTCAATGGCAAAAATCAATGAATATTGTAAATGCACAAACAGTAATTTCTCCGCATTGGAAGGTGCAATTCTGAAATTTTTTGCTTTTTCCTGCTCCTCTTAGCATGATAAAGAAGATTCAAAGAGAGTGAGATGCCAGCTCCTTTCATTCAGTCAGTAGCTTCAATCATTTCTGGACGTTTTTCAATGGCAAAAATCATTGAATATTGTAAATGCACAAACAGTAATTTCTCCGCATTGCAAGGTGCAATTCTGAAATTTTTTGCTTTTTCCTGCTCCTCTTAGCATGATAAAGAAGATTCAAAGAGAGTGAGATGCCAGCTCCTTTCATTCAGTCAGTAGCTTCAATCATTTCTGGTATATGAATAACATGATGTTTTTCAATGGCAAAAATCAATGAATATTGTAAATGCACAAACAGTAATTTCTCCGCATTGCAAGGTGCAATTCTGAAATTTTTTGCTTTTTCCTGCTCCTCTTAGCATGATAAACAAGATTCAAAGAGAGTGAGATGCCAGCTCCTTTCATTCAGTCAGTAGCTTCAATCATTTCTGGACGTTTTTCAATGGCAAAAATCAATGAATATTGTAAATGCACAAACAGTAATTTCTCCGCATTGCAAGGTGCAATTCTGAAATTTTTTGCTTTTTCCTGCTCCTCTTAGCATGATAAAGAAGATTCAAAGAGAGTGAGATGCCAGCTCCTTTCATTCAGTCAGTAGCTTCAAACATTTCTGGTATATGAATAGCATGATGTTTTTCAATGGCAAAAATCAATGAATATTGTAAATGCACAAACAGTAATTTCTCCGCCTTGCAAGGTGCAATTCTGAAATTTTTTGCTTTTTCCTGCTCCTCTTAGCATGATAAAGAAGATTCAAAGAGAGTGAGATGCCAGCTCCTTTCATTCAGTCAGTAGCTTCAATCATTTCTGGACGTTTTTCAATGGCAAAAATCATTGAATATTGTAAATGCACAAACAGTAATTTCTCCGCATTGCAAGGTGCAATTCTGAAATTTTTTGCTTTTTCCTGCTCCTCTTAGCATGATAAAGAAGATTCAAAGAGAGTGAGATGCCAGCTCCTTTCATTCAGTCAGTAGCTTCAATCATTTCTGGTATATGAATAACATGATGTTTTTCAATGGCAAAAATCAATGAATATTGTAAATGCACAAACAGTAATTTCTCCGCATTGCAAGGTGCAATTCTGAAATTTTTTGCTTTTTCCTGCTCCTCTTAGCATGATAAACAAGATTCAAAGAGAGTGAGATGCCAGCTCCTTTCATTCAGTCAGTAGCTTCAATCATTTCTGGATGTTTTTCAATGGCAAAAATCAATGAATATTGTAAATGCACAAACAGTAATTTCTCCGCATTGCAAGGTGCAATTCTGAAATTTTTTGCTTTTTCCTGCTCCTCTTAGCATGATAAAGAAGATTCAAAGAGAGTGAGATGCCAGCTCCTTTCATTCAGTCAGTAGCTTCAAACATTTCTGGTATATGAATAACATGATGTTTTTCAATGGCAAAAATCAATGAATATTGTAAATGCACAAACAGTAATTTCTCCGCATTGCAAGGTGCAATTCTGAAATTTTTTGCTTTTTCCTGCTCCTCTTAGCATGATAAACAAGATTCAAAGAGAGTGAGATGCCAGCTCCTTTCATTCAGTCAGTAGCTTCAATCATTTCTGGACGTTTTTCAATGGCAAAAATCAATGAATATTGTAAATGCACAAACAGTAATTTCTCCGCATTGCAAGGTGCAATTCTGAAATTTTTTGCTTTTTCCTGCTCCTCTTAGCATGATAAAGAAGATTCAAAGAGAGTGAGATGCCAGCTCCTTTCATTCAGTCAGTAGCTTCAAACATTTCTGGTATATGAATAACATGATGTTTTTCAATGGCAAAAATCAATGAATATTGTAAATGCACAAACAGTAATTTCTCCGCATTGCAAGGTGCAATTCTGAAATTTTTTGCTTTTTCCTGCTCCTCTTAGCATGATAAAGAAGATTCAAAGAGAGTGAGATGCCAGCTCCTTTCATTCAGTCAGTAGCTTCAATCATTTCTGGACGTTTTTCAATGGCAAAAATCAATGAATATTGTAAATGCACAAACAGTAATTTCTCCGCATTGCAAGGTGCAATTCTGAAATTTTTTGCTTTTTCCTGCTCCTCTTAGCATGATAAACAAGATTCAAAGAGAGTGAGATGCCAGCTCCTTTCATTCAGTCAGTAGCTTCAATCATTTCTGGACGTTTTTCAATGGCAAAAATCAATGAATATAGTAAATGCACAAACAGTAATTTCTCCGCATTGCAAGGTGCAATTCTGAAATTTTTTGCTTTTTCCTGCTCCTCTTAGCATGATAAAGAAGATTCAAAGAGAGTGAGATGCCAGCTCCTTTCATTCAGTCAGTAGCTTCAATCAATTCTGGTATATGAATAACATGATGTTTTTCAATGGCAAAAATCAATGAATATTGTAAATGCACAAACAGTAATTTCTCCGCATTGCAAGGTGCAATTCTGAAATTTTTTGCTTTTTCCTGCTCCTCTTAGCATGATAAACAAGATTCAAAGAGAGTGAGATGCCAGCTCCTTTCATTCAGTCAGTAGCTTCAATCATTTCTGGATGTTTTTCAATGGCAAAAATCAATGAATATTGTAAATGCACAAACAGTAATTTCTCCGCATTGCAAGGTGCAATTCTGAAATTTTTTGCTTTTACCTGCTCCTCTTAGCATGATAAAGAAGATTCAAAGAGAGTGAGATGCCAGCTCCTTTCATTCAGTCAGTAGCTTCAAACATTTCTGGTATATGAATAACATGGTTTTTCAATGGCAAAAATCAATGAATATTGTAAATGCACAAACAGTAATTTCTCCGCATTGCAAGGTGCAATTCTGAAATTTTTTGCTTTTTCCTGCTCCTCTTAGCATGATAAAGAAGATTCAAAGAGAGTGAGATGCCAGCTCCTTTCATTCAGTCAGTAGCTTCAATCATTTCTGGACGTTTTTCAATGGCAAAAATCAATGAATATTGTAAATGCACAAACAGTAATTTCTCCGCATTGCAAGGTGCAATTCTGAAATTTTTTGCTTTTTCCTGCTCCTCTTAGCATGATAAAGAAGATTCAAAGAGAGTGAGATGCCAGCTCCTTTCATTCAGTCAGTAGCTTCAAACATTTCTGGTATATGAATAACATGATGTTTTTCAATGGCAAAAATCAATGAATATTGTAAATGCACAAACAGTAATTTCTCCGCATTGCAAGGTGCAATTCTGAAATTTTTTGCTTTTTCCTGCTCCTCTTAGCGTGATAAAGAAGATTCACAGAGAGTGAGATGCCAGCTCCTTTCATTCAGTCAGTAGCTTCAAACATTTCTGGTATATGAATAACATGATGTTTTTCAATGGCAAAAATCAATGAATATTGTAAATGCACAAACAGTAATTTCTCCTCATTGCAAGGTGCAATTCTGAAATTTTTTGCTTTTTCCTGCTCCTCTTAGCATGATAAAGAAGATTCAAAGAGATTGAGATGCCAGCTCCTTTCATTCAGTCAGTAGCTTCAAACATTTCTGGACGTTTTTCAATGGCAAAAATCAATGAATATTGTAAATGCACAAACAGTAATTTCTCCGCATTGCAAGGTGCAATTCTGAAATTTTTTGCTTTTTCCTGCTCCTCTTAGCATGATAAAGAAGATTCAAAGAGAGTGAGATGCCAGCTCCTTTCATTCAGTCAGTAGCTTCAATCATTTCTGGACGTTTTTCAATGGCAAAAATCAATGAATATTGTAAATGCACAAACAGTAATTTCTCCGCATTGCAAGGTGCAATTCTGAAATTTTTTGCTTTTTCCTGCTCCTCTTAGCATGATAAAGAAGATTCAAAGAGAGTGAGATGCCAGCTCCTTTCATTCAGTCAGTAGCTTCAAACATTTCTGGTATATGAATAACATGATGTTTTTCAATGGCAAAAATCAATGAATATTGTAAATGCACAAACAGTAATTTCTCAGCATTGGAAGGTGCAATTCTGAAATTTTTTGCTTTTTCCTGCTCCTCTTAGCATGATAAAGAAGATTCAAAGAGAGTGAGATGCCAGCTCCTTTCATTCAGTCAGTAGCTTCAATCATTTCTGGACGTTTTTCAATGGCAAAAATCATTGAATATTGTAAATGCACAAACAGTAATTTCTCCGCATTGCAAGGTGCAATTCTGAAATTTTTTGCTTTTTCCTGCTCCTCTTAGCATGATAAAGAAGATTCAAAGAGAGTGAGATGCCAGCTCCTTTCATTCAGTCAGTAGCTTCAAACATTTCTGGTATATGAATAACATGATGTTTTTAAATGGCAAAAATCAATGAATATTGTAAATGCACAAACAGTAATTTCTCCTCATTGCAAGGTGCAATTCTGAAATTTTTTGCTTTTTCCTGCTCCTCTTAGCATGATAAAGAAGATTCAAAGAGAGTGAGATGCCAGCTCCTTTCATTCAGTCAGTAGCTTCAAACATTTCTGGACGTTTTTCAATGGCAAAAATCAATGAATATTGTAAATGCACAAACAGTAATTTCTCCGCATTGCAAGGTGCAATTCTGAAATTTTTTGCTTTTTCCTGCTCCTCTTAGCATGATAAAGAAGATTCAAAGAGAGTGAGATGCCACCTCCTTTCATTCAGTCAGTAGCTTCAATCATTTCTGGACGTTTTTCAATGGCAAAAATCAATGAATATTGTAAATGCACAAACAGTAATTTCTCCGCATTGCAAGGTGCAATTCTGAAATTTTTTGCTTTTTCCTGCTCCTCTTAGCATGATAAAGAAGATTCAAAGAGAGTGAGATGCCAGCTCCTTTCATTCAGTCAGTAGCTTCAAACATTTCTGGTATATGAATAACATGATGTTTTTCAATGGCAAAAATCAATGAATATTGTAAATGCACAAACAGTAATTTCTCCGCATTGGAAGGTGCAATTCTGAAATTTTTTGCTTTTTCCTGCTCCTCTTAGCATGATAAAGAAGATTCAAAGAGAGTGAGATGCCAGCTCCTTTCATTCAGTCAGTAGCTTCAATCATTTCTGGACGTTTTTCAATGGCAAAAATCATTGAATATTGTAAATGCACAAACAGTAATTTCTCCGCATTGCAAGGTGCAATTCTGAAATTTTTTGCTTTTTCCTGCTCCTCTTAGCATGATAAAGAAGATTCAAAGAGAGTGAGATGCCAGCTCCTTTCATTCAGTCAGTAGCTTCAAACATTTCTGGTATATGAATAACATGGTTTTTCAATGGCAAAAATCAATGAATATTGTAAATGCACAAACAGTAATTTCTCCGCATTGCAAGGTGCAATTCTGAAATTTTTTGCTTTTTCCTGCTCCTCTTAGCATGATAAAGAAGATTCAAAGAGAGTGAGATGCCAGCTCCTTTCATTCAGTCAGTAGCTTCAATCATTTCTGGACGTTTTTCAATGGCAAAAACCAATGAATATTGTAAATGCACAAACAGTAATTTCTCCACATTGCAAGGTGCAATTCTGAAATTTTTTGCTTTTTCCTGCTCCTCTTAGCATGATAAAGAAGATTCAAAGAGAGTGAGATGCCAGCTCCTTTCATTCAGTCAGTAGCTTCAAACATTTCTGGTATATGAATAACATGATGTTTTTCAATGGCAAAAATCAATGAATATTGTAAATGCACAAACAGTAATTTCTCCGCATTGCAAGGTGCAATTCTGAAATTTTTTGCTTTTTCCTGCTCCTCTTAGCATGATAAAGAAGATTCACAGAGAGTGAGATGCCAGCTCCTTTCATTCAGTCAGTAGCTTCAAACATTTCTGGTATATGAATAACATGATGTTTTTCAAAGGCAAAAATCAATGAATATTGTAAATGCACAAACAGTAATTTCTCCTCATTGCAAGGTGCAATTCTGAAATTTTTTGCTTTTTCCTGCTCCTCTTAGCATGATAAAGAAGATTCAAAGAGAGTGAGATGCCAGCTCCTTTCATTCAGTCAGTAGCTTCAAACATTTCTGGACGTTTTTCAATGGCAAAAATCAATGAATATTGTAAATGCACAAACAGTAATTTCTCCGCATTGCAAGGTGCAATTCTGAAATTTTTTGCTTTTTCCTGCTCCTCTTAGCATGATAAAGAAGATTCAAAGAGAGTGAGATGCCAGCTCCTTTCATTCAGTCAGTAGCTTCAATCATTTCTGGACGTTTTTCAATGGCAAAAATCAATGAATATTGTAAATGCACAAACAGTAATTTCTCCGCATTGCAAGGTGCAATTCTGAAATTTTTTGCTTTTTCCTGCTCCTCTTAGCATGATAAAGAAGATTCAAAGAGAGTGAGATGCCAGCTCCTTTCATTCAGTCAGTAGCTTCAAACATTTCTGGTATATGAATAACATGATGTTTTTCAATGGCAAAAATCAATGAATATTGTAAATGCACAAACAGTAATTTCTCCGCATTGGAAGGTGCAATTCTGAAATTTTTTGCTTTTTCCTGCTCCTCTTAGCATGATAAAGAAGATTCAAAGAGAGTGAGATGCCAGCTCCTTTCATTCAGTCAGTAGCTTCAATCATTTCTGGACGTTTTTCAATGGCAAAAATCATTGAATATTGTAAATGCACAAACAGTAATTTCTCCGCATTGCAAGGTGCAATTCTGAAATTTTTTGCTTTTTCCTGCTCCTCTTAGCATGATAAAGAAGATTCAAAGAGAGTGAGATGCCAGCTCCTTTCATTCAGTCAGTAGCTTCAAACATTTCTGGTATATGAATAACATGATGTTTTTCAATGGCAAAAATCAATGAATATTGTAAATGCACAAACAGTAATTTCTCCTCATTGCAAGGTGCAATTCTGAAATTTTTTGCTTTTTCCTGCTCCTCTTAGCATGATAAAGAAGATTCAAAGAGAGTGAGATGCCAGCTCCTTTCATTCAGTCAGTAGCTTCAAACATTTCTGGACGTTTTTCAATGGCAAAAATCAATGAATATTGTAAATGCACAAACAGTAATTTCTCCGCATTGCAAGGTGCAATTCTGAAATTTTTTGCTTTTTCCTGCTCCTCTTAGCATGATAAAGAAGATTCAAAGAGAGTGAGATGCCAGCTCCTTTCATTCAGTCAGTAGCTTCAATCATTTCTGGACGTTTTTCAATGGCAAAAATCAATGAATATTGTAAATGCACAAACAGTAATTTCTCCGCATTGCAAGGTGCAATTCTGAAATTTTTTGCTTTTTCCTGCTCCTCTTAGCATGATAAAGAAGATTCAAAGAGAGTGAGATGCCAGCTCCTTTCATTCAGTCAGTAGCTTCAAACATTTCTGGTATATGAATAACATGATGTTTTTCAATGGCAAAAATCAATGAATATTGTAAATGCACAAACAGTAATTTCTCCGCATTGGAAGGTGCAATTCTGAAATTTTTTGCTTTTTCCTGCTCCTCTTAGCATGATAAAGAAGATTCAAAGAGAGTGAGATGCCAGCTCCTTTCATTCAGTCAGTAGCTTCAATCATTTCTGGACGTTTTTCAATGGCAAAAATCATTGAATATTGTAAATGCACAAACAGTAATTTCTCCGCATTGCAAGGTGCAATTCTGAAATTTTTTGCTTTTTCCTGCTCCTCTTAGCATGATAAAGAAGATTCAAAGAGAGTGAGATGCCAGCTCCTTTCATTCAGTCAGTAGCTTCAATCATTTCTGGTATATGAATAACATGATGTTTTTCAATGGCAAAAATCAATGAATATTGTAAATGCACAAACAGTAATTTCTCCGCATTGCAAGGTGCAATTCTGAAATTTTTTGCTTTTTCCTGCTCCTCTTAGCATGATAAACAAGATTCAAAGAGAGTGAGATGCCAGCTCCTTTCATTCAGTCAGTAGCTTCAATCATTTCTGGACGTTTTTCAATGGCAAAAATCAATGAATATTGTAAATGCACAAACAGTAATTTCTCCGCATTGCAAGGTGCAATTCTGAAATTTTTTGCTTTTTCCTGCTCCTCTTAGCATGATAAAGAAGATTCAAAGAGAGTGAGATGCCAGCTCCTTTCATTCAGTCAGTAGCTTCAAACATTTCTGGTATATGAATAGCATGATGTTTTTCAATGGCAAAAATCAATGAATATTGTAAATGCACAAACAGTAATTTCTCCGCCTTGCAAGGTGCAATTCTGAAATTTTTTGCTTTTTCCTGCTCCTCTTAGCATGATAAAGAAGATTCAAAGAGAGTGAGATGCCAGCTCCTTTCATTCAGTCAGTAGCTTCAATCATTTCTGGACGTTTTTCAATGGCAAAAATCATTGAATATTGTAAATGCACAAACAGTAATTTCTCCGCATTGCAAGGTGCAATTCTGAAATTTTTTGCTTTTTCCTGCTCCTCTTAGCATGATAAAGAAGATTCAAAGAGAGTGAGATGCCAGCTCCTTTCATTCAGTCAGTAGCTTCAATCATTTCTGGTATATGAATAACATGATGTTTTTCAATGGCAAAAATCAATGAATATTGTAAATGCACAAACAGTAATTTCTCCGCATTGCAAGGTGCAATTCTGAAATTTTTTGCTTTTTCCTGCTCCTCTTAGCATGATAAACAAGATTCAAAGAGAGTGAGATGCCAGCTCCTTTCATTCAGTCAGTAGCTTCAATCATTTCTGGATGTTTTTCAATGGCAAAAATCAATGAATATTGTAAATGCACAAACAGTAATTTCTCCGCATTGCAAGGTGCAATTCTGAAATTTTTTGCTTTTTCCTGCTCCTCTTAGCATGATAAAGAAGATTCAAAGAGAGTGAGATGCCAGCTCCTTTCATTCAGTCAGTAGCTTCAAACATTTCTGGTATATGAATAACATGATGTTTTTCAATGGCAAAAATCAATGAATATTGTAAATGCACAAACAGTAATTTCTCCGCATTGCAAGGTGCAATTCTGAAATTTTTTGCTTTTTCCTGCTCCTCTTAGCATGATAAACAAGATTCAAAGAGAGTGAGATGCCAGCTCCTTTCATTCAGTCAGTAGCTTCAATCATTTCTGGACGTTTTTCAATGGCAAAAATCAATGAATATTGTAAATGCACAAACAGTAATTTCTCCGCATTGCAAGGTGCAATTCTGAAATTTTTTGCTTTTTCCTGCTCCTCTTAGCATGATAAAGAAGATTCAAAGAGAGTGAGATGCCAGCTCCTTTCATTCAGTCAGTAGCTTCAAACATTTCTGGTATATGAATAACATGATGTTTTTCAATGGCAAAAATCAATGAATATTGTAAATGCACAAACAGTAATTTCTCCGCATTGCAAGGTGCAATTCTGAAATTTTTTGCTTTTTCCTGCTCCTCTTAGCATGATAAAGAAGATTCAAAGAGAGTGAGATGCCAGCTCCTTTCATTCAGTCAGTAGCTTCAATCATTTCTGGATGTTTTTCAATGGCAAAAATCAATGAATATTGTAAATGCACAAACAGTAATTTCTCCGCATTGCAAGGTGCAATTGTGAAATTTTTTGCTTTTTCCTGCTCCTCTTAGCATGATAAAGAAGATTCAAAGAGAGTGAGATGCCAGCTCCTTTCATTCAGTCAGTAGCTTCAAACATTTCTGGTATATGAATAACATGGTTTTTCAATGGCAAAAATCAATGAATATTGTAAATGCACAAACAGTAATTTCTCCGCATTGCAAGGTGCAATTCTGAAATTTTTTGCTTTTTCCTGCTCCTCTTAGCATGATAAAGAAGATTCAAAGAGAGTGAGATGCCAGCTCCTTTCATTCAGTCAGTAGCTTCAAACATTTCTGGTATATGAATAACATGATGTTTTTCAATGGCAAAAATCAATGAATATTGTAAATGCACAGACAGTAATTTCTCCGCATTGCAAGGTGCAATTCTGAAATTTTTTGCTTTTTCCTGCTCCTCTTAGCATGATAAACAAGATTCAAAGAGAGTGAGATGCCAGCTCCTTTCATTCAGTCAGTAGCTTCAATCATTTCTGGACGTTTTTCAATGGCAAAAATCAATGAATATTGTAAATGCACAAACAGTAATTTCTCCGCATTGCAAGGTGCAATTCTGAAATTTTTTGCTTTTTCCTGCTCCTCTTAGCATGATAAAGAAGATTCAAAGAGAGTGAGATGCCAGCTCCTTTCATTCAGTCAGTAGCTTCAAACATTTCTGGTATATGAATAACATGATGTTTTTCAATGGCAAAAATCAATGAATATTGTAAATGCACAAACAGTAATTTCTCCGCATTGCAAGGTGCAATTCTGAAATTTTTTGCTTTTTCCTGCTCCTCTTAGCATGATAAAGAAGATTCAAAGAGAGTGAGATGCCAGCTCCTTTCATTCAGTCAGTAGCTTCAATCATTTCTGGACGTTTTTCAATGGCAAAAATCAATGAATATTGTAAATGCACAAACAGTAATTTCTCCGCATTGCAAGGTGCAATTCTGAAATTTTTTGCTTTTTCCTGCTCCTCTTAGCATGATAAACAAGATTCAAAGAGAGTGAGATGCCAGCTCCTTTCATTCAGTCAGTAGCTTCAATCATTTCTGGACGTTTTTCAATGGCAAAAATCAATGAATATAGTAAATGCACAAACAGTAATTTCTCCGCATTGCAAGGTGCAATTCTGAAATTTTTTGCTTTTTCCTGCTCCTCTTAGCATGATAAAGAAGATTCAAAGAGAGTGAGATGCCAGCTCCTTTCATTCAGTCAGTAGCTTCAATCAATTCTGGTATATGAATAACATGATGTTTTTCAATGGCAAAAATCAATGAATATTGTAAATGCACAAACAGTAATTTCTCCGCATTGCAAGGTGCAATTCTGAAATTTTTTGCTTTTTCCTGCTCCTCTTAGCATGATAAACAAGATTCAAAGAGAGTGAGATGCCAGCTCCTTTCATTCAGTCAGTAGCTTCAATCATTTCTGGATGTTTTTCAATGGCAAAAATCAATGAATATTGTAAATGCACAAACAGTAATTTCTCCGCATTGCAAGGTGCAATTCTGAAATTTTTTGCTTTTTCCTGCTCCTCTTAGCATGATAAAGAAGATTCAAAGAGAGTGAGATGCCAGCTCCTTTCATTCAGTCAGTAGCTTCAAACATTTCTGGTATATGAATAACATGGTTTTTCAATGGCAAAAATCAATGAATATTGTAAATGCACAAACAGTAATTTCTCCGCATTGCAAGGTGCAATTCTGAAATTTTTTGCTTTTTCCTGCTCCTCTTAGCATGATAAAGAAGATTCAAAGAGAGTGAGATGCCAGCTCCTTTCATTCAGTCAGTAGCTTCAATCATTTCTGGACGTTTTTCAATGGCAAAAATCAATGAATATTGTAAATGCACAAACAGTAATTTCTCCGCATTGCAAGGTGCAATTCTGAAATTTTTTGCTTTTTCCTGCTCCTCTTAGCATGATAAAGAAGATTCAAAGAGAGTGAGATGCCAGCTCCTTTCATTCAGTCAGTAGCTTCAAACATTTCTGGTATATGAATAACATGATGTTTTTCAATGGCAAAAATCAATGAATATTGTAAATGCACAAACAGTAATTTCTCCGCATTGCAAGGTGCAATTCTGAAATTTTTTGCTTTTTCCTGCTCCTCTTAGCGTGATAAAGAAGATTCACAGAGAGTGAGATGCCAGCTCCTTTCATTCAGTCAGTAGCTTCAAACATTTCTGGTATATGAATAACATGATGTTTTTCAATGGCAAAAATCAATGAATATTGTAAATGCACAAACAGTAATTTCTCCTCATTGCAAGGTGCAATTCTGAAATTTTTTGCTTTTTCCTGCTCCTCTTAGCATGATAAAGAAGATTCAAAGAGATTGAGATGCCAGCTCCTTTCATTCAGTCAGTAGCTTCAAACATTTCTGGACGTTTTTCAATGGCAAAAATCAATGAATATTGTAAATGCACAAACAGTAATTTCTCCGCATTGCAAGGTGCAATTCTGAAATTTTTTGCTTTTTCCTGCTCCTCTTAGCATGATAAAGAAGATTCAAAGAGAGTGAGATGCCAGCTCCTTTCATTCAGTCAGTAGCTTCAATCATTTCTGGACGTTTTTCAATGGCAAAAATCAATGAATATTGTAAATGCACAAACAGTAATTTCTCCGCATTGCAAGGTGCAATTCTGAAATTTTTTGCTTTTTCCTGCTCCTCTTAGCATGATAAAGAAGATTCAAAGAGAGTGAGATGCCAGCTCCTTTCATTCAGTCAGTAGCTTCAAACATTTCTGGTATATGAATAACATGATGTTTTTCAATGGCAAAAATCAATGAATATTGTAAATGCACAAACAGTAATTTCTCCGCATTGGAAGGTGCAATTCTGAAATTTTTTGCTTTTTCCTGCTCCTCTTAGCATGATAAAGAAGATTCAAAGAGAGTGAGATGCCAGCTCCTTTCATTCAGTCAGTAGCTTCAATCATTTCTGGACGTTTTTCAATGGCAAAAATCATTGAATATTGTAAATGCACAAACAGTAATTTCTCCGCATTGCAAGGTGCAATTCTGAAATTTTTTGCTTTTTCCTGCTCCTCTTAGCATGATAAAGAAGATTCAAAGAGAGTGAGATGCCAGCTCCTTTCATTCAGTCAGTAGCTTCAAACATTTCTGGTATATGAATAACATGATGTTTTTAAATGGCAAAAATCAATGAATATTGTAAATGCACAAACAGTAATTTCTCCTCATTGCAAGGTGCAATTCTGAAATTTTTTGCTTTTTCCTGCTCCTCTTAGCATGATAAAGAAGATTCAAAGAGAGTGAGATGCCAGCTCCTTTCATTCAGTCAGTAGCTTCAAACATTTCTGGACGTTTTTCAATGGCAAAAATCAATGAATATTGTAAATGCACAAACAGTAATTTCTCCGCATTGCAAGGTGCAATTCTGAAATTTTTTGCTTTTTCCTGCTCCTCTTAGCATGATAAAGAAGATTCAAAGAGAGTGAGATGCCAGCTCCTTTCATTCAGTCAGTAGCTTCAATCATTTCTGGACGTTTTTCAATGGCAAAAATCAATGAATATTGTAAATGCACAAACAGTAATTTCTCCGCATTGCAAGGTGCAATTCTGAAATTTTTTGCTTTTTCCTGCTCCTCTTAGCATGATAAAGAAGATTCAAAGAGAGTGAGATGCCAGCTCCTTTCATTCAGTCAGTAGCTTCAAACATTTCTGGTATATGAATAACATGATGTTTTTCAATGGCAAAAATCAATGAATATTGTAAATGCACAAACAGTAATTTCTCCGCATTGGAAGGTGCAATTCTGAAATTTTTTGCTTTTTCCTGCTCCTCTTAGCATGATAAAGAAGATTCAAAGAGAGTGAGATGCCAGCTCCTTTCATTCAGTCAGTAGCTTCAATCATTTCTGGACGTTTTTCAATGGCAAAAATCATTGAATATTGTAAATGCACAAACAGTAATTTCTCCGCATTGCAAGGTGCAATTCTGAAATTTTTTGCTTTTTCCTGCTCCTCTTAGCATGATAAAGAAGATTCAAAGAGAGTGAGATGCCAGCTCCTTTCATTCAGTCAGTAGCTTCAAACATTTCTGGTATATGAATAACATGGTTTTTCAATGGCAAAAATCAATGAATATTGTAAATGCACAAACAGTAATTTCTCCGCATTGCAAGGTGCAATTCTGAAATTTTTTGCTTTTTCCTGCTCCTCTTAGCATGATAAAGAAGATTCAAAGAGAGTGAGATGCCAGCTCCTTTCATTCAGTCAGTAGCTTCAATCATTTCTGGACGTTTTTCAATGGCAAAAACCAATGAATATTGTAAATGCACAAACAGTAATTTCTCCACATTGCAAGGTGCAATTCTGAAATTTTTTGCTTTTTCCTGCTCCTCTTAGCATGATAAAGAAGATTCAAAGAGAGTGAGATGCCAGCTCCTTTCATTCAGTCAGTAGCTTCAAACATTTCTGGTATATGAATAACATGATGTTTTTCAATGGCAAAAATCAATGAATATTGTAAATGCACAAACAGTAATTTCTCCGCATTGCAAGGTGCAATTCTGAAATTTTTTGCTTTTTCCTGCTCCTCTTAGCATGATAAAGAAGATTCACAGAGAGTGAGATGCCAGCTCCTTTCATTCAGTCAGTAGCTTCAAACATTTCTGGTATATGAATAACATGATGTTTTTCAATGGCAAAAATCAATGAATATTGTAAATGCACAAACAGTAATTTCTCCTCATTGCAAGGTGCAATTCTGAAATTTTTTGCTTTTTCCTGCTCCTCTTAGCATGATAAAGAAGATTCAAAGAGAGTGAGATGCCAGCTCCTTTCATTCAGTCAGTAGCTTCAAACATTTCTGGACGTTTTTCAATGGCAAAAATCAATGAATATTGTAAATGCACAAACAGTAATTTCTCCGCATTGCAAGGTGCAATTCTGAAATTTTTTGCTTTTTCCTGCTCCTCTTAGCATGATAAAGAAGATTCAAAGAGAGTGAGATGCCAGCTCCTTTCATTCAGTCAGTAGCTTCAATCATTTCTGGACGTTTTTCAATGGCAAAAATCAATGAATATTGTAAATGCACAAACAGTAATTTCTCCGCATTGCAAGGTGCAATTCTGAAATTTTTTGCTTTTTCCTGCTCCTCTTAGCATGATAAAGAAGATTCAAAGAGAGTGAGATGCCAGCTCCTTTCATTCAGTCAGTAGCTTCAAACATTTCTGGTATATGAATAACATGATGTTTTTCAATGGCAAAAATCAATGAATATTGTAAATGCACAAACAGTAATTTCTCCGCATTGGAAGGTGCAATTCTGAAATTTTTTGCTTTTTCCTGCTCCTCTTAGCATGATAAAGAAGATTCAAAGAGAGTGAGATGCCAGCTCCTTTCATTCAGTCAGTAGCTTCAATCATTTCTGGACGTTTTTCAATGGCAAAAATCATTGAATATTGTAAATGCACAAACAGTAATTTCTCCGCATTGCAAGGTGCAATTCTGAAATTTTTTGCTTTTTCCTGCTCCTCTTAGCATGATAAAGAAGATTCAAAGAGAGTGAGATGCCAGCTCCTTTCATTCAGTCAGTAGCTTCAAACATTTCTGGTATATGAATAACATGATGTTTTTCAATGGCAAAAATCAATGAATATTGTAAATGCACAAACAGTAATTTCTCCTCATTGCAAGGTGCAATTCTGAAATTTTTTGCTTTTTCCTGCTCCTCTTAGCATGATAAAGAAGATTCAAAGAGAGTGAGATGCCAGCTCCTTTCATTCAGTCAGTAGCTTCAAACATTTCTGGACGTTTTTCAATGGCAAAAATCAATGAATATTGTAAATGCACAAACAGTAATTTCTCCGCATTGCAAGGTGCAATTCTGAAATTTTTTGCTTTTTCCTGCTCCTCTTAGCATGATAAAGAAGATTCAAAGAGAGTGAGATGCCAGCTCCTTTCATTCAGTCAGTAGCTTCAATCATTTCTGGACGTTTTTCAATGGCAAAAATCAATGAATATTGTAAATGCACAAACAGTAATTTCTCCGCATTGCAAGGTGCAATTCTGAAATTTTTTGCTTTTTCCTGCTCCTCTTAGCATGATAAAGAAGATTCAAAGAGAGTGAGATGCCAGCTCCTTTCATTCAGTCAGTAGCTTCAAACATTTCTGGTATATGAATAACATGATGTTTTTCAATGGCAAAAATCAATGAATATTGTAAATGCACAAACAGTAATTTCTCCGCATTGGAAGGTGCAATTCTGAAATTTTTTGCTTTTTCCTGCTCCTCTTAGCATGATAAAGAAGATTCAAAGAGAGTGAGATGCCAGCTCCTTTCATTCAGTCAGTAGCTTCAATCATTTCTGGACGTTTTTCAATGGCAAAAATCATTGAATATTGTAAATGCACAAACAGTAATTTCTCCGCATTGCAAGGTGCAATTCTGAAATTTTTTGCTTTTTCCTGCTCCTCTTAGCATGATAAAGAAGATTCAAAGAGAGTGAGATGCCAGCTCCTTTCATTCAGTCAGTAGCTTCAAACATTTCTGGTATATGAATAACATGATGTTTTTCAATGGCAAAAATCAATGAATATTGTAAATGCACAAACAGTAATTTCTCCGCATTGGAAGGTGCAATTCTGAAATTTTTTGCTTTTTCCTGCTCCTCTTAGCATGATAAAGAAGATTCAAAGAGAGTGAGATGCCAGCTCCTTTCATTCAGTCAGTAGCTTCAATCATTTCTGGACGTTTTTCAATGGCAAAAATCATTGAATATTTTAAATGCACAAACAGTAATTTCTCCGCATTGCAAGGTGCAATTCTGAAATTTTTTGCTTTTTCCTGCTCCTCTTAGCATGATAAAGAAGATTCAAAGAGAGTGAGATGCCAGCTCCTTTCATTCAGTCAGTAGCTTCAAACATTTCTGGTATATGAATAACATGATGTTTTTCAATGGCAAAAATCAATGAATATTGTAAATGCACAAACAGTAATTTCTCCTCATTGCAAGGTGCAATTCTGAAATTTTTTGCTTTTTCCTGCTCCTCTTAGCATGATAAAGAAGATTCAAAGAGAGTGAGATGCCAGCTCCTTTCATTCAGTCAGTAGCTTCAAACATTTCTGGACGTTTTTCAATGGCAAAAATCAATGAATATTGTAAATGCACAAACAGTAATTTCTCCGCATTGCAAGGTGCAATTCTGAAATTTTTTGCTTTTTCCTGCTCCTCTTAGCATGATAAAGAAGATTCAAAGAGAGTGAGATGCCAGCTCCTTTCATTCAGTCAGTAGCTTCAATCATTTCTGGACGTTTTTCAATGGCAAAAATCAATGAATATTGTAAATGCACAAACAGTAATTTCTCCGCATTGCAAGGTGCAATTCTGAAATTTTTTGCTTTTTCCTGCTCCTCTTAGCATGATAAAGAAGATTCAAAGAGAGTGAGATGCCAGCTCCTTTCATTCAGTCAGTAGCTTCAAACATTTCTGGTATATGAATAACATGATGTTTTTCAATGGCAAAAATCAATGAATATTGTAAATGCACAAACAGTAATTTCTCCGCATTGGAAGGTGCAATTCTGAAATTTTTTGCTTTTTCCTGCTCCTCTTAGCATGATAAAGAAGATTCAAAGAGAGTGAGATGCCAGCTCCTTTCATTCAGTCAGTAGCTTCAATCATTTCTGGACGTTTTTCAATGGCAAAAATCATTGAATATTGTAAATGCACAAACAGTAATTTCTCCGCATTGCAAGGTGCAATTCTGAAATTTTTTGCTTTTTCCTGCTCCTCTTAGCATGATAAAGAAGATTCAAAGAGAGTGAGATGCCAGCTCCTTTCATTCAGTCAGTAGCTTCAATCATTTCTGGTATATGAATAACATGATGTTTTTCAATGGCAAAAATCAATGAATATTGTAAATGCACAAACAGTAATTTCTCCGCATTGCAAGGTGCAATTCTGAAATTTTTTGCTTTTTCCTGCTCCTCTTAGCATGATAAACAAGATTCAAAGAGAGTGAGATGCCAGCTCCTTTCATTCAGTCAGTAGCTTCAATCATTTCTGGACGTTTTTCAATGGCAAAAATCAATGAATATTGTAAATGCACAAACAGTAATTTCTCCGCATTGCAAGGTGCAATTCTGAAATTTTTTGCTTTTTCCTGCTCCTCTTAGCATGATAAAGAAGATTCAAAGAGAGTGAGATGCCAGCTCCTTTCATTCAGTCAGTAGCTTCAAACATTTCTGGTATATGAATAGCATGATGTTTTTCAATGGCAAAAA
Source organism: Phyllobates terribilis (assembly GCF_046119375.1). Taxonomy (NCBI): domain Eukaryota; kingdom Metazoa; phylum Chordata; class Amphibia; order Anura; family Dendrobatidae; genus Phyllobates; species Phyllobates terribilis. Next base: position 203,877 of record NW_027364452.1, on the reverse strand, counting down.
TCAATGAATATTGTAAATGCACAAACAGTAATTTCTCCGCCTTGCAAGGTGCAATTCTGAAATTTTTTGCTTTTTCCTGCTCCTCTTAGCATGATAAAGAAGATTCAAAGAGAGTGAGATGCCAGCTCCTTTCATTCAGTCAGTAGCTTCAATCATTTCTGGACGTTTTTCAATGGCAAAAATCATTGAATATTGTAAATGCACAAACAGTAATTTCTCCGCATTGCAAGGTGCAATTCTGAAATTTTTTGCTTTTTCCTGCTCCTCTTAGCATGATAAAGAAGATTCAAAGAGAGTGAGATGCCAGCTCCTTTCATTCAGTCAGTAGCTTCAATCATTTCTGGTATATGAATAACATGATGTTTTTCAATGGCAAAAATCAATGAATATTGTAAATGCACAAACAGTAATTTCTCCGCATTGCAAGGTGCAATTCTGAAATTTTTTGCTTTTTCCTGCTCCTCTTAGCATGATAAACAAGATTCAAAGAGAGTGAGATGCCAGCTCCTTTCATTCAGTCAGTAGCTTCAATCATTTCTGGATGTTTTTCAATGGCAAAAATCAATGAATATTGTAAATGCACAAACAGTAATTTCTCCGCATTGCAAGGTGCAATTCTGAAATTTTTTGCTTTTTCCTGCTCCTCTTAGCATGATAAAGAAGATTCAAAGAGAGTGAGATGCCAGCTCCTTTCATTCAGTCAGTAGCTTCAAACATTTCTGGTATATGAATAACATGATGTTTTTCAATGGCAAAAATCAATGAATATTGTAAATGCACAAACAGTAATTTCTCCGCATTGCAAGGTGCAATTCTGAAATTTTTTGCTTTTTCCTGCTCCTCTTAGCATGATAAACAAGATTCAAAGAGAGTGAGATGCCAGCTCCTTTCATTCAGTCAGTAGCTTCAATCATTTCTGGACGTTTTTCAATGGCAAAAATCAATGAATATTGTAAATGCACAAACAGTAATTTCTCCGCATTGCAAGGTGCAATTCTGAAATTTTTTGCTTTTTCCTGCTCCTCTTAGCATGATAAAGAAGATTCAAAGAGAGTGAGATGCCAGCTCCTTTCATTCAGTCAGTAGCTTCAAACATTTCTGGTATATGAATAACATGATGTTTTTCAATGGCAAAAATCAATGAATATTGTAAATGCACAAACAGTAATTTCTCCGCATTGCAAGGTGCAATTCTGAAATTTTTTGCTTTTTCCTGCTCCTCTTAGCATGATAAAGAAGATTCAAAGAGAGTGAGATGCCAGCTCCTTTCATTCAGTCAGTAGCTTCAATCATTTCTGGATGTTTTTCAATGGCAAAAATCAATGAATATTGTAAATGCACAAACAGTAATTTCTCCGCATTGCAAGGTGCAATTGTGAAATTTTTTGCTTTTTCCTGCTCCTCTTAGCATGATAAAGAAGATTCAAAGAGAGTGAGATGCCAGCTCCTTTCATTCAGTCAGTAGCTTCAAACATTTCTGGTATATGAATAACATGGTTTTTCAATGGCAAAAATCAATGAATATTGTAAATGCACAAACAGTAATTTCTCCGCATTGCAAGGTGCAATTCTGAAATTTTTTGCTTTTTCCTGCTCCTCTTAGCATGATAAAGAAGATTCAAAGAGAGTGAGATGCCAGCTCCTTTCATTCAGTCAGTAGCTTCAATCATTTCTGGACGTTTTTCAATGGCAAAAATCAATGAATATTGTAAATGCACAAACAGTAATTTCTCCGCATTGCAAGGTGCAATTCTGAAATTTTTTGCTTTTTCCTGCTCCTCTTAGCATGATAAAGAAGATTCAAAGAGAGTGAGATGCCAGCTCCTTTCATTCAGTCAGTAGCTTCAAACATTTCTGGTATATGAATAACATGATGTTTTTCAATGGCAAAAATCAATGAATATTGTAAATGCACAAACAGTAATTTCTCCACATTGCAAGGTGCAATTCTGAAATTTTTTGCTTTTTCCTGCTCCTCTTAGCATGATAAAGAAGATTCACAGAGAGTGAGATGCCAGCTCCTTTCATTCAGTCAGTAGCTTCAATCATTTCTGAACGTTTTTCAATGGCAAAAATCAATGAATATTGTAAATGCACAAACAGTAATTTCTCCGCATTGCAAGGTGCAATTCTGAAATTTTTTGCTTTTTCCTGCTCCTCTTAGCATGATAAACAAGATTCAAAGAGAGTGAGATGCCAGCTCCTTTCATTCAGTCAGTAGCTTCAATCATTTCTGGACGTTTTTCAATGGCAAAAATCAATGAATATTGTAAATGCACAAACAGTAATTTCTCCGCATTGCAAGGTGCAATTCTGAAATTTTTTGCTTTTTTCTGCTCCTCTTAGCATGATAAAGAAGACTCAAAGAGAGTGAGATGCCAGCTCCTTTCATTCAGTCAGTAGCTTCAAACATTTCTGGTATATGAATAACATGATGTTTTTCAATGGCAAAAATCAATGAATATTGTAAATGCACAAACAGTAATTTATCCGCATTGCAAGGTGCAATTCTGAAATTTTTTGCTTTTTCCTGCTCCTCTTAGCATGATAAAGAAGATTCAAAGAGAGTGAGATGCCAGCTCCTTTCATTCAGTCAGTAGCTTCAATCATTTCTGGACGTTTTTCAATGGCAAAAATCAATGAATATTGTAAATGCACAAACAGTAATTTCTCCGCATTGCAAGGTGCAATTCTGAAATTTTTTGCTTTTTCCTGCTCCTCTTAGCATGATAAACAAGATTCAAAGAGAGTGAGATGCCAGCTCCTTTCATTCAGTCAGTAGCTTCAATCATTTCTGGACGTTTTTCAATGGCAAAAATCAATGAATATTGTAAATGCACAAACAGTAATTTCTCCGCATTGCAAGGTGCAATTCTGAAATTTTTTGCTTTTTCCTGCTCCTCTTAGCATGATAAAGAAGATTCAAAGAGAGTGAGATGCCAGCTCCTTTCATTCAGTCAGTAGCTTCAATCATTTCTGGACGTTTTTCAATGGCAAAAATCATTGAATATTGTAAATGCACAAACAGTAATTTCTCCGCATTGCAAGGTGCAATTCTGAAATTTTTTGCTTTTTCCTGCTCCTCTTAGCATGATAAAGAAGATTCAAAGAGAGTGAGATGCCAGCTCCTTTCATTCAGTCAGTAGCTTCAATCATTTCTGGTATATGAATAACATGATGTTTTTCAATGGCAAAAATCAATGAATATTGTAAATGCACAAACAGTAATTTCTCCGCATTGCAAGGTGCAATTCTGAAATTTTTTGCTTTTTCCTGCTCCTCTTAGCATGATAAAGAAGATTCAAAGAGAGTGAGATGCCAGCTCCTTTCATTCAGTCAGTAGCTTCAAACATTTCTGGACGTTTTTCAATAGCAAAAATTATTGAATATTGTAAATGCACAAACAGTAATTTCTCCGCATTGCAAGGTGCAATTCTGAAATTTTTTGCTTTTTCCTGCTCCTCTTAGCATGATAAAGAAGATTCAAAGAGAGTGAGATGCCAGCTCCTTTCAATCAGTCAGTAGCTTCAATCATTTCTGGTATATGAATAACATGATGTTTTTCAATGGCAAAAATCAATGAATATTGTAAATGCACAAACAGTAATTTCTCCGCATTGCAAGGTGCAATTCTGAAATTTTTTGCTTTTTCCTGCTCCTCTTAGCATGATAAAGAAGATTCAAAGAGAGTGAGATGCCAGCTCCTTTCATTCAGTCAGTAGCTTCAAACATTTCTGGTATATGAATAACATGATGTTTTTCAATGGCAAAAATCAATGAATATTGTAAATGCACAAACAGTAATTTCTCCGCATTGCAAGGTGCAATTCTGAAATTTTTTGCTTTTTCCTGCTCCTCTTAGCATGATAAAGAAGATTCAAAGAGAGTGAGATGCCAGCTCCTTTCATTCAGTCAGTAGCTTCAAACATTTCTGGACGTTTTTCAATGGCAAAAATCAATGAATATTGTAAATGCACAAACAGTAATTTCTCCGCATTGCAAGGTGCAATTCTGAAATTTTTTGCTTTTTCCTGCTCCTCTTAGCATGATAAAGAAGATTCAAAGAGAGTGAGATGCCAGCTCCTTTCATTCAGTCAGTAGCTTCAATCATTTCTGGACGTTTTTCAATGGCAAAAATCAATGAATATTGTAAATGCACAAACAGTAATTTCTCCGCATTGCAAGGTGCAATTCTGAAATTTTTTGCTTTTTCCTGCTCCTCTTAGCATGATAAAGAAGATTCAAAGAGAGTGAGATGCCAGCTCCTTTCATTCAGTCAGTAGCTTCAAACATTTCTGGTATATGAATAACATGATGTTTTTCAATGGCAAAAATCAATGAATATTGTAAATGCACAAACAGTAATTTCTCCGCATTGCAAGGTGCAATTCTGAAATTTTTTGCTTTTTCCTGCTCCTCTTAGCATGATAAAGAAGATTCACAGAGAGTGAGATGCCAGCTCCTTTCATTCAGTCAGTAGCTTCAAACATTTCTGGTATATGAATAACATGTTTTTCAATGGCAAAAATCAATGAATATTGTAAATGCACAAACAGTAATTTCTCCTCATTGCAAGGTGCAATTCTGAAATTTTTTGCTTTTTCCTGCTCCTCTTAGCATGATAAAGAAGATTCAAAGAGAGTGAGATGCCAGCTCCTTTCATTCAGTCAGTAGCTTCAAACATTTCTGGACGTTTTTCAATGGCAAAAATCAATGAATATTGTAAATGCACAAACAGTAATTTCTCCGCATTGCAAGGTGCAATTCTGAAATTTTTTGCTTTTTCCTGCTCCTCTTAGCATGATAAAGAAGATTCAAAGAGAGTGAGATGCCAGCTCCTTTCATTCAGTCAGTAGCTTCAATCATTTCTGGACGTTTTTCAATGGCAAAAATCAATGAATATTGTAAATGCACAAACAGTAATTTCTCCGCATTGCAAGGTGCAATTCTGAAATTTTTTGCTTTTTCCTGCTCCTCTTAGCATGATAAAGAAGATTCAAAGAGAGTGAGATGCCAGCTCCTTTCATTCAGTCAGTAGCTTCAAACATTTCTGGTATATGAATAACATGATGTTTTTCAATGGCAAAAATCAATGAATATTGTAAATGCACAAACAGTAATTTCTCCGCATTGCAAGGTGCAATTCTGAAATTTTTTGCTTTTTCCTGCTCCTCTTAGCATGATAAACAAGATTCAAAGAGAGTGAGATGCCAGCTCCTTTCATTCAGTCAGTAGCTTCAATCATTTCTGGATGTTTTTCAATGGCAAAAATCAATGAATATTGTAAATGCACAAACAGTAATTTCTCCGCATTGCAAGGTGCAATTCTGAAATTTTTTGCTTTTTCCTGCTCCTCTTAGCATGATAAAGAAGATTCAAAGAGAGTGAGATGCCAGCTCCTTTCATTCAGTCAGTAGCTTCAAACATTTCTGGTATATGAATAACATGATGTTTTTCAATGGCAAAAATCAATGAATATTGTAAATGCACAAACAGTAATTTCTCCGCATTGCAAGGTGCAATTCTGAAATTTTTTGCTTTTTCCTGCTCCTCTTAGCATGATAAACAAGATTCAAAGAGAGTGAGATGCCAGCTCCTTTCATTCAGTCAGTAGCTTCAATCATTTCTGGACGTTTTTCAATGGCAAAAATCAATGAATATTGTAAATGCACAAACAGTAATTTCTCCGCATTGCAAGGTGGAATTCTGAAATTTTTTGCTTTTTCCTGCTCCTCTTAGCATGATAAAGAAGATTCAAAGAGAGTGAGATGCCAGCTCCTTTCATTCAGTCAGTAGCCTCAAACATTTCTGGTATATGAATAACATGATGTTTTTCAATGGCAAAAATCAATGAATATTGTAAATGCACAAACAGTAATTTCTCCGCATTGCAAGGTGCAATTCTGAAATTTTTTGCTTTTTCCTGCTCCTCTTAGCATGATAAAGAAGATTCAAAGAGAGTGAGATGCCAGCTCCTTTCATTCAGTCAGTAGCTTCAATCATTTCTGGACGTTTTTCAATGGCAAAAATCAATGAATATTGTAAATGCACAAACAGTAATTTCTCCGCATTGCAAGGTGCAATTCTGAAATTTTTTGCTTTTTCCTGCTCCTCTTAGCATGATAAACAAGATTCAAAGAGAGTGAGATGCCAGCTCCTTTCATTCAGTCAGTAGCTTCAATCATTTCTGGACGTTTTTCAATGGCAAAAATCAATGAATATTGTAAATGCACAAACAGTAATTTCTCCGCATTGCAAGGTGCAATTCTGAAATTTTTTGCTTTTTCCTGCTCCTCTTAGCATGATAAAGAAGATTCAAAGAGAGTGAGATGCCAGCTCCTTTCATTCAGTCAGTAGCTTCAATCAATTCTGGTATATGAATAACATGATGTTTTTCAATGGCAAAAATCAATGAATATTGTAAATGCACAAACAGTAATTTCTCCGCATTGCAAGGTGCAATTCTGAAATTTTTTGCTTTTTCCTGCTCCTCTTAGCATGATAAACAAGATTCAAAGAGAGTGAGATGCCAGCTCCTTTCATTCAGTCAGTAGCTTCAATCATTTCTGGATGTTTTTCAATGGCAAAAATCAATGAATATTGTAAATGCACAAACAGTAATTTCTCCGCATTGCAAGGTGCAATTCTGAAATTTTTTGCTTTTTCCTGCTCCTCTTAGCATGATAAAGAAGATTCAAAGAGAGTGAGATGCCAGCTCCTTTCATTCAGTCAGTAGCTTCAAACATTTCTGGTATATGAATAACATGGTTTTTCAATGGCAAAAATCAATGAATATTGTAAATGCACAAACAGTAATTTCTCCGCATTGCAAGGTGCAATTCTGAAATTTTTTGCTTTTTCCTGCTCCTCTTAGCATGATAAAGAAGATTCAAAGAGAGTGAGATGCCAGCTCCTTTCATTCAGTCAGTAGCTTCAATCATTTCTGGACGTTTTTCAATGGCAAAAATCAATGAATATTGTAAATGCACAAACAGTAATTTCTCCGCATTGCAAGGTGCAATTCTGAAATTTTTTGCTTTTTCCTGCTCCTCTTAGCATGATAAAGAAGATTCAAAGAGAGTGAGATGCCAGCTCCTTTCATTCAGTCAGTAGCTTCAAACATTTCTGGTATATGAATAACATGATGTTTTTCAATGGCAAAAATCAATGAATATTGTAAATGCACAAACAGTAATTTCTCCGCATTGCAAGGTGCAATTCTGAAATTTTTTGCTTTTTCCTGCTCCTCTTAGCATGATAAAGAAGATTCACAGAGAGTGAGATGCCAGCTCCTTTCATTCAGTCAGTAGCTTCAAACATTTCTGGTATATGAATAACATGATGTTTTTCAATGGCAAAAATCAATGAATATTGTAAATGCACAAACAGTAATTTCTCCTCATTGCAAGGTGCAATTCTGAAATTTTTTGCTTTTTCCTGCTCCTCTTAGCATGATAAAGAAGATTCAAAGAGAGTGAGATGCCAGCTCCTTTCATTCAGTCAGTAGCTTCAAACATTTCTGGACGTTTTTCAATGGCAAAAATCAATGAATATTGTAAATGCACAAACAGTAATTTCTCCGCATTGCAAGGTGCAATTCTGAAATTTTTTGCTTTTTCCTGCTCCTCTTAGCATGATAAAGAAGATTCAAAGAGAGTGAGATGCCAGCTCCTTTCATTCAGTCAGTAGCTTCAATCATTTCTGGACGTTTTTCAATGGCAAAAATCAATGAATATTGTAAATGCACAAACAGTAATTTCTCCGCATTGCAAGGTGCAATTCTGAAATTTTTTGCTTTTTCCTGCTCCTCTTAGCATGATAAAGAAGATTCAAAGAGAGTGAGATGCCAGCTCCTTTCATTCAGTCAGTAGCTTCAAACATTTCTGGTATATGAATAACATGATGTTTTTCAATGGCAAAAATCAATGAATATTGTAAATGCACAAACAGTAATTTCTCCGCATTGGAAGGTGCAATTCTGAAATTTTTTGCTTTTTCCTGCTCCTCTTAGCATGATAAAGAAGATTCAAAGAGAGTGAGATGCCAGCTCCTTTCATTCAGTCAGTAGCTTCAATCATTTCTGAACGTTTTTCAATGGCAAAAATCATTGAATATTGTAAATGCACAAACAGTAATTTCTCCGCATTGCAAGGTGCAATTCTGAAATTTTTTGCTTTTTCCTGCTCCTCTTAGCATGATAAAGAAGATTCAAAGAGAGTGAGATGCCAGCTCCTTTCATTCAGTCAGTAGCTTCAAACATTTCTGGTATATGAATAACATGATGTTTTTCAATGGCAAAAATCAATGAATATTGTAAATGCACAAACAGTAATTTCTCCTCATTGCAAGGTGCAATTCTGAAATTTTTTGCTTTTTCCTGCTCCTCTTAGCATGATAAAGAAGATTCAAAGAGAGTGAGATGCCAGCTCCTTTCATTCAGTCAGTAGCTTCAAACATTTCTGGACGTTTTTCAATGGCAAAAATCAATGAATATTGTAAATGCACAAACAGTAATTTCTCCGCATTGCAAGGTGCAATTCTGAAATTTTTTGCTTTTTCCTGCTCCTCTTAGCATGATAAAGAAGATTCAAAGAGAGTGAGATGCCAGCTCCTTTCATTCAGTCAGTAGCTTCAATCATTTCTGGACGTTTTTCAATGGCAAAAATCAATGAATATTGTAAATGCACAAACAGTAATTTCTCCGCATTGCAAGGTGCAATTCTGAAATTTTTTGCTTTTTCCTGCTCCTCTTAGCATGATAAAGAAGATTCAAAGAGAGTGAGATGCCAGCTCCTTTCATTCAGTCAGTAGCTTCAAACATTTCTGGTATATGAATAACATGATGTTTTTCAATGGCAAAAATCAATGAATATTGTAAATGCACAAACAGTAATTTCTCCGCATTGGAAGGTGCAATTCTGAAATTTTTTGCTTTTTCCTGCTCCTCTTAGCATGATAAAGAAGATTCAAAGAGAGTGAGATGCCAGCTCCTTTCATTCAGTCAGTAGCTTCAATCATTTCTGGACGTTTTTCAATGGCAAAAATCATTGAATATTGTAAATGCACAAACAGTAATTTCTCCGCATTGCAAGGTGCAATTCTGAAATTTTTTGCTTTTTCCTGCTCCTCTTAGCATGATAAAGAAGATTCAAAGAGAGTGAGATGCCAGCTCCTTTCATTCAGTCAGTAGCTTCAATCATTTCTGGTATATGAATAACATGATGTTTTTCAATGGCAAAAATCAATGAATATTGTAAATGCACAAACAGTAATTTCTCCGCATTGCAAGGTGCAATTCTGAAATTTTTTGCTTTTTCCTGCTCCTCTTAGCATGATAAACAAGATTCAAAGAGAGTGAGATGCCAGCTCCTTTCATTCAGTCAGTAGCTTCAATCATTTCTGGACGTTTTTCAATGGCAAAAATCAATGAATATTGTAAATGCACAAACAGTAATTTCTCCGCATTGCAAGGTGCAATTCTGAAATTTTTTGCTTTTTCCTGCTCCTCTTAGCATGATAAAGAAGATTCAAAGAGAGTGAGATGCCAGCTCCTTTCATTCAGTCAGTAGCTTCAAACATTTCTGGTATATGAATAGCATGATGTTTTTCAATGGCAAAAATCAATGAATATTGTAAATGCACAAACAGTAATTTCTCCGCCTTGCAAGGTGCAATTCTGAAATTTTTTGCTTTTTCCTGCTCCTCTTAGCATGATAAAGAAGATTCAAAGAGAGTGAGATGCCAGCTCCTTTCATTCAGTCAGTAGCTTCAATCATTTCTGGACGTTTTTCAATGGCAAAAATCATTGAATATTGTAAATGCACAAACAGTAATTTCTCCGCATTGCAAGGTGCAATTCTGAAATTTTTTGCTTTTTCCTGCTCCTCTTAGCATGATAAAGAAGATTCAAAGAGAGTGAGATGCCAGCTCCTTTCATTCAGTCAGTAGCTTCAATCATTTCTGGTATATGAATAACATGATGTTTTTCAATGGCAAAAATCAATGAATATTGTAAATGCACAAACAGTAATTTCTCCGCATTGCAAGGTGCAATTCTGAAATTTTTTGCTTTTTCCTGCTCCTCTTAGCATGATAAACAAGATTCAAAGAGAGTGAGATGCCAGCTCCTTTCATTCAGTCAGTAGCTTCAATCATTTCTGGATGTTTTTCAATGGCAAAAATCAATGAATATTGTAAATGCACAAACAGTAATTTCTCCGCATTGCAAGGTGCAATTCTGAAATTTTTTGCTTTTTCCTGCTCCTCTTAGCATGATAAAGAAGATTCAAAGAGAGTGAGATGCCAGCTCCTTTCATTCAGTCAGTAGCTTCAAACATTTCTGGTATATGAATAACATGATGTTTTTCAATGGCAAAAATCAATGAATATTGTAAATGCACAAACAGTAATTTCTCCGCATTGCAAGGTGCAATTCTGAAATTTTTTGCTTTTTCCTGCTCCTCTTAGCATGATAAACAAGATTCAAAGAGAGTGAGATGCCAGCTCCTTTCATTCAGTCAGTAGCTTCAATCATTTCTGGACGTTTTTCAATGGCAAAAATCAATGAATATTGTAAATGCACAAACAGTAATTTCTCCGCATTGCAAGGTGCAATTCTGAAATTTTTTGCTTTTTCCTGCTCCTCTTAGCATGATAAAGAAGATTCAAAGAGAGTGAGATGCCAGCTCCTTTCATTCAGTCAGTAGCTTCAAACATTTCTGGTATATGAATAACATGATGTTTTTCAATGGCAAAAATCAATGAATATTGTAAATGCACAAACAGTAATTTCTCCGCATTGCAAGGTGCAATTCTGAAATTTTTTGCTTTTTCCTGCTCCTCTTAGCATGATAAAGAAGATTCAAAGAGAGTGAGATGCCAGCTCCTTTCATTCAGTCAGTAGCTTCAATCATTTCTGGACGTTTTTCAATGGCAAAAATCAATGAATATTGTAAATGCACAAACAGTAATTTCTCCGCATTGCAAGGTGCAATTCTGAAATTTTTTGCTTTTTCCTGCTCCTCTTAGCATGATAAACAAGATTCAAAGAGAGTGAGATGCCAGCTCCTTTCATTCAGTCAGTAGCTTCAATCATTTCTGGACGTTTTTCAATGGCAAAAATCAATGAATATAGTAAATGCACAAACAGTAATTTCTCCGCATTGCAAGGTGCAATTCTGAAATTTTTTGCTTTTTCCTGCTCCTCTTAGCATGATAAAGAAGATTCAAAGAGAGTGAGATGCCAGCTCCTTTCATTCAGTCAGTAGCTTCAATCAATTCTGGTATATGAATAACATGATGTTTTTCAATGGCAAAAATCAATGAATATTGTAAATGCACAAACAGTAATTTCTCCGCATTGCAAGGTGCAATTCTGAAATTTTTTGCTTTTTCCTGCTCCTCTTAGCATGATAAACAAGATTCAAAGAGAGTGAGATGCCAGCTCCTTTCATTCAGTCAGTAGCTTCAATCATTTCTGGATGTTTTTCAATGGCAAAAATCAATGAATATTGTAAATGCACAAACAGTAATTTCTCCGCATTGCAAGGTGCAATTCTGAAATTTTTTGCTTTTTCCTGCTCCTCTTAGCATGATAAAGAAGATTCAAAGAGAGTGAGATGCCAGCTCCTTTCATTCAGTCAGTAGCTTCAAACATTTCTGGTATATGAATAACATGGTTTTTCAATGGCAAAAATCAATGAATATTGTAAATGCACAAACAGTAATTTCTCCGCATTGCAAGGTGCAATTCTGAAATTTTTTGCTTTTTCCTGCTCCTCTTAGCATGATAAAGAAGATTCAAAGAGAGTGAGATGCCAGCTCCTTTCATTCAGTCAGTAGCTTCAATCATTTCTGGACGTTTTTCAATGGCAAAAATCAATGAATATTGTAAATGCACAAACAGTAATTTCTCCGCATTGCAAGGTGCAATTCTGAAATTTTTTGCTTTTTCCTGCTCCTCTTAGCATGATAAAGAAGATTCAAAGAGAGTGAGATGCCAGCTCCTTTCATTCAGTCAGTAGCTTCAAACATTTCTGGTATATGAATAACATGATGTTTTTCAATGGCAAAAATCAATGAATATTGTAAATGCACAAACAGTAATTTCTCCGCATTGCAAGGTGCAATTCTGAAATTTTTTGCTTTTTCCTGCTCCTCTTAGCGTGATAAAGAAGATTCACAGAGAGTGAGATGCCAGCTCCTTTCATTCAGTCAGTAGCTTCAAACATTTGTGGTATATGAATAACATGATGTTTTTCAATGGCAAAAATCAATGAATATTGTAAATGCACAAACAGTAATTTCTCCTCATTGCAAGGTGCAATTCTGAAATTTTTTGCTTTTTCCTGCTCCTCTTAGCATGATAAAGAAGATTCAAAGAGATTGAGATGCCAGCTCCTTTCATTCAGTCAGTAGCTTCAAACATTTCTGGACGTTTTTCAATGGCAAAAATCAATGAATATTGTAAATGCACAAACAGTAATTTCTCCGCATTGCAAGGTGCAATTCTGAAATTTTTTGCTTTTTCCTGCTCCTCTTAGCATGATAAAGAAGATTCAAAGAGAGTGAGATGCCAGCTCCTTTCATTCAGTCAGTAGCTTCAATCATTTCTGGACGTTTTTCAATGGCAAAAATCAATGAATATTGTAAATGCACAAACAGTAATTTCTCCGCATTGCAAGGTGCAATTCTGAAATTTTTTGCTTTTTCCTGCTCCTCTTAGCATGATAAAGAAGATTCAAAGAGAGTGAGATGCCAGCTCCTTTCATTCAGTCAGTAGCTTCAAACATTTCTGGTATATGAATAACATGATGTTTTTCAATGGCAAAAATCAATGAATATTGTAAATGCACAAACAGTAATTTCTCCGCATTGGAAGGTGCAATTCTGAAATTTTTTGCTTTTTCCTGCTCCTCTTAGCATGATAAAGAAGATTCAAAGAGAGTGAGATGCCAGCTCCTTTCATTCAGTCAGTAGCTTCAATCATTTCTGGACGTTTTTCAATGGCAAAAATCATTGAATATTGTAAATGCACAAACAGTAATTTCTCCGCATTGCAAGGTGCAATTCTGAAATTTTTTGCTTTTTCCTGCTCCTCTTAGCATGATAAAGAAGATTCAAAGAGAGTGAGATGCCAGCTCCTTTCATTCAGTCAGTAGCTTCAAACATTTCTGGTATATGAATAACATGATGTTTTTAAATGGCAAAAATCAATGAATATTGTAAATGCACAAACAGTAATTTCTCCTCATTGCAAGGTGCAATTCTGAAATTTTTTGCTTTTTCCTGCTCCTCTTAGCATGATAAAGAAGATTCAAAGAGAGTGAGATGCCAGCTCCTTTCATTCAGTCAGTAGCTTCAAACATTTCTGGACGTTTTTCAATGGCAAAAATCAATGAATATTGTAAATGCACAAACAGTAATTTCTCCGCATTGCAAGGTGCAATTCTGAAATTTTTTGCTTTTTCCTGCTCCTCTTAGCATGATAAAGAAGATTCAAAGAGAGTGAGATGCCACCTCCTTTCATTCAGTCAGTAGCTTCAATCATTTCTGGACGTTTTTCAATGGCAAAAATCAATGAATATTGTAAATGCACAAACAGTAATTTCTCCGCATTGCAAGGTGCAATTCTGAAATTTTTTGCTTTTTCCTGCTCCTCTTAGCATGATAAAGAAGATTCAAAGAGAGTGAGATGCCAGCTCCTTTCATTCAGTCAGTAGCTTCAAACATTTCTGGTATATGAATAACATGATGTTTTTCAATGGCAAAAATCAATGAATATTGTAAATGCACAAACAGTAATTTCTCCGCATTGGAAGGTGCAATTCTGAAATTTTTTGCTTTTTCCTGCTCCTCTTAGCATGATAAAGAAGATTCAAAGAGAGTGAGATGCCAGCTCCTTTCATTCAGTCAGTAGCTTCAATCATTTCTGGACGTTTTTCAATGGCAAAAATCATTGAATATTGTAAATGCACAAACAGTAATTTCTCCGCATTGCAAGGTGCAATTCTGAAATTTTTTGCTTTTTCCTGCTCCTCTTAGCATGATAAAGAAGATTCAAAGAGAGTGAGATGCCAGCTCCTTTCATTCAGTCAGTAGCTTCAAACATTTCTGGTATATGAATAACATGGTTTTTCAATGGCAAAAATCAATGAATATTGTAAATGCACAAACAGTAATTTCTCCGCATTGCAAGGTGCAATTCTGAAATTTTTTGCTTTTTCCTGCTCCTCTTAGCATGATAAAGAAGATTCAAAGAGAGTGAGATGCCAGCTCCTTTCATTCAGTCAGTAGCTTCAATCATTTCTGGACGTTTTTCAATGGCAAAAACCAATGAATATTGTAAATGCACAAACAGTAATTTCTCCACATTGCAAGGTGCAATTCTGAAATTTTTTGCTTTTTCCTGCTCCTCTTAGCATGATAAAGAAGATTCAAAGAGAGTGAGATGCCAGCTCCTTTCATTCAGTCAGTAGCTTCAAACATTTCTGGTATATGAATAACATGATGTTTTTCAATGGCAAAAATCAATGAATATTGTAAATGCACAAACAGTAATTTCTCCGCATTGCAAGGTGCAATTCTGAAATTTTTTGCTTTTTCCTGCTCCTCTTAGCATGATAAAGAAGATTCACAGAGAGTGAGATGCCAGCTCCTTTCATTCAGTCAGTAGCTTCAAACATTTCTGGTATATGAATAACATGATGTTTTTCAATGGCAAAAATCAATGAATATTGTAAATGCACAAACAGTAATTTCTCCTCATTGCAAGGTGCAATTCTGAAATTTTTTGCTTTTTCCTGCTCCTCTTAGCATGATAAAGAAGATTCAAAGAGAGTGAGATGCCAGCTCCTTTCATTCAGTCAGTAGCTTCAAACATTTCTGGACGTTTTTCAATGGCAAAAATCAATGAATATTGTAAATGCACAAACAGTAATTTCTCCGCATTGCAAGGTGCAATTCTGAAATTTTTTGCTTTTTCCTGCTCCTCTTAGCATGATAAAGAAGATTCAAAGAGAGTGAGATGCCAGCTCCTTTCATTCAGTCAGTAGCTTCAATCATTTCTGGACGTTTTTCAATGGCAAAAATCAATGAATATTGTAAATGCACAAACAGTAATTTCTCCGCATTGCAAGGTGCAATTCTGAAATTTTTTGCTTTTTCCTGCTCCTCTTAGCATGATAAAGAAGATTCAAAGAGAGTGAGATGCCAGCTCCTTTCATTCAGTCAGTAGCTTCAAACATTTCTGGTATATGAATAACATGATGTTTTTCAATGGCAAAAATCAATGAATATTGTAAATGCACAAACAGTAATTTCTCCGCATTGGAAGGTGCAATTCTGAAATTTTTTGCTTTTTCCTGCTCCTCTTAGCATGATAAAGAAGATTCAAAGAGAGTGAGATGCCAGCTCCTTTCATTCAGTCAGTAGCTTCAATCATTTCTGGACGTTTTTCAATGGCAAAAATCATTGAATATTGTAAATGCACAAACAGTAATTTCTCCGCATTGCAAGGTGCAATTCTGAAATTTTTTGCTTTTTCCTGCTCCTCTTAGCATGATAAAGAAGATTCAAAGAGAGTGAGATGCCAGCTCCTTTCATTCAGTCAGTAGCTTCAAACATTTCTGGTATATGAATAACATGATGTTTTTCAATGGCAAAAATCAATGAATATTGTAAATGCACAAACAGTAATTTCTCCTCATTGCAAGGTGCAATTCTGAAATTTTTTGCTTTTTCCTGCTCCTCTTAGCATGATAAAGAAGATTCAAAGAGAGTGAGATGCCAGCTCCTTTCATTCAGTCAGTAGCTTCAAACATTTCTGGACGTTTTTCAATGGCAAAAATCAATGAATATTGTAAATGCACAAACAGTAATTTCTCCGCATTGCAAGGTGCAATTCTGAAATTTTTTGCTTTTTCCTGCTCCTCTTAGCATGATAAAGAAGATTCAAAGAGAGTGAGATGCCAGCTCCTTTCATTCAGTCAGTAGCTTCAATCATTTCTGGACGTTTTTCAATGGCAAAAATCAATGAATATTGTAAATGCACAAACAGTAATTTCTCCGCATTGCAAGGTGCAATTCTGAAATTTTTTGCTTTTTCCTGCTCCTCTTAGCATGATAAAGAAGATTCAAAGAGAGTGAGATGCCAGCTCCTTTCATTCAGTCAGTAGCTTCAAACATTTCTGGTATATGAATAACATGATGTTTTTCAATGGCAAAAATCAATGAATATTGTAAATGCACAAACAGTAATTTCTCCGCATTGGAAGGTGCAATTCTGAAATTTTTTGCTTTTTCCTGCTCCTCTTAGCATGATAAAGAAGATTCAAAGAGAGTGAGATGCCAGCTCCTTTCATTCAGTCAGTAGCTTCAATCATTTCTGGACGTTTTTCAATGGCAAAAATCATTGAATATTGTAAATGCACAAACAGTAATTTCTCCGCATTGCAAGGTGCAATTCTGAAATTTTTTGCTTTTTCCTGCTCCTCTTAGCATGATAAAGAAGATTCAAAGAGAGTGAGATGCCAGCTCCTTTCATTCAGTCAGTAGCTTCAATCATTTCTGGTATATGAATAACATGATGTTTTTCAATGGCAAAAATCAATGAATATTGTAAATGCACAAACAGTAATTTCTCCGCATTGCAAGGTGCAATTCTGAAATTTTTTGCTTTTTCCTGCTCCTCTTAGCATGATAAACAAGATTCAAAGAGAGTGAGATGCCAGCTCCTTTCATTCAGTCAGTAGCTTCAATCATTTCTGGACGTTTTTCAATGGCAAAAATCAATGAATATTGTAAATGCACAAACAGTAATTTCTCCGCATTGCAAGGTGCAATTCTGAAATTTTTTGCTTTTTCCTGCTCCTCTTAGCATGATAAAGAAGATTCAAAGAGAGTGAGATGCCAGCTCCTTTCATTCAGTCAGTAGCTTCAAACATTTCTGGTATATGAATAGCATGATGTTTTTCAATGGCAAAAATCAATGAATATTGTAAATGCACAAACAGTAATTTCTCCGCCTTGCAAGGTGCAATTCTGAAATTTTTTGCTTTTTCCTGCTCCTCTTAGCATGATAAAGAAGATTCAAAGAGAGTGAGATGCCAGCTCCTTTCATTCAGTCAGTAGCTTCAATCATTTCTGGACGTTTTTCAATGGCAAAAATCATTGAATATTGTAAATGCACAAACAGTAATTTCTCCGCATTGCAAGGTGCAATTCTGAAATTTTTTGCTTTTTCCTGCTCCTCTTAGCATGATAAAGAAGATTCAAAGAGAGTGAGATGCCAGCTCCTTTCATTCAGTCAGTAGCTTCAATCATTTCTGGTATATGAATAACATGATGTTTTTCAATGGCAAAAATCAATGAATATTGTAAATGCACAAACAGTAATTTCTCCGCATTGCAAGGTGCAATTCTGAAATTTTTTGCTTTTTCCTGCTCCTCTTAGCATGATAAACAAGATTCAAAGAGAGTGAGATGCCAGCTCCTTTCATTCAGTCAGTAGCTTCAATCATTTCTGGATGTTTTTCAATGGCAAAAATCAATGAATATTGTAAATGCACAAACAGTAATTTCTCCGCATTGCAAGGTGCAATTCTGAAATTTTTTGCTTTTTCCTGCTCCTCTTAGCATGATAAAGAAGATTCAAAGAGAGTGAGATGCCAGCTCCTTTCATTCAGTCAGTAGCTTCAAACATTTCTGGTATATGAATAACATGATGTTTTTCAATGGCAAAAATCAATGAATATTGTAAATGCACAAACAGTAATTTCTCCGCATTGCAAGGTGCAATTCTGAAATTTTTTGCTTTTTCCTGCTCCTCTTAGCATGATAAACAAGATTCAAAGAGAGTGAGATGCCAGCTCCTTTCATTCAGTCAGTAGCTTCAATCATTTCTGGACGTTTTTCAATGGCAAAAATCAATGAATATTGTAAATGCACAAACAGTAATTTCTCCGCATTGCAAGGTGCAATTCTGAAATTTTTTGCTTTTTCCTGCTCCTCTTAGCATGATAAAGAAGATTCAAAGAGAGTGAGATGCCAGCTCCTTTCATTCAGTCAGTAGCTTCAAACATTTCTGGTATATGAATAACATGATGTTTTTCAATGGCAAAAATCAATGAATATTGTAAATGCACAAACAGTAATTTCTCCGCATTGCAAGGTGCAATTCTGAAATTTTTTGCTTTTTCCTGCTCCTCTTAGCATGATAAAGAAGATTCAAAGAGAGTGAGATGCCAGCTCCTTTCATTCAGTCAGTAGCTTCAATCATTTCTGGATGTTTTTCAATGGCAAAAATCAATGAATATTGTAAATGCACAAACAGTAATTTCTCCGCATTGCAAGGTGCAATTGTGAAATTTTTTGCTTTTTCCTGCTCCTCTTAGCATGATAAAGAAGATTCAAAGAGAGTGAGATGCCAGCTCCTTTCATTCAGTCAGTAGCTTCAAACATTTCTGGTATATGAATAACATGGTTTTTCAATGGCAAAAATCAATGAATATTGTAAATGCACAAACAGTAATTTCTCCGCATTGCAAGGTGCAATTCTGAAATTTTTTGCTTTTTCCTGCTCCTCTTAGCATGATAAAGAAGATTCAAAGAGAGTGAGATGCCAGCTCCTTTCATTCAGTCAGTAGCTTCAAACATTTCTGGTATATGAATAACATGATGTTTTTCAATGGCAAAAATCAATGAATATTGTAAATGCACAAACAGTAATTTCTCCGCATTGCAAGGTGCAATTCTGAAATTTTTTGCTTTTTCCTGCTCCTCTTAGCATGATAAACAAGATTCAAAGAGAGTGAGATGCCAGCTCCTTTCATTCAGTCAGTAGCTTCAATCATTTCTGGACGTTTTTCAATGGCAAAAATCAATGAATATTGTAAATGCACAAACAGTAATTTCTCCGCATTGCAAGGTGCAATTCTGAAATTTTTTGCTTTTTCCTGCTCCTCTTAGCATGATAAAGAAGATTCAAAGAGAGTGAGATGCCAGCTCCTTTCATTCAGTCAGTAGCTTCAAACATTTCTGGTATATGAATAACATGATGTTTTTCAATGGCAAAAATCAATGAATATTGTAAATGCACAAACAGTAATTTCTCCGCATTGCAAGGTGCAATTCTGAAATTTTTTGCTTTTTCCTGCTCCTCTTAGCATGATAAAGAAGATTCAAAGAGAGTGAGATGCCAGCTCCTTTCATTCAGTCAGTAGCTTCAATCATTTCTGGACGTTTTTCAATGGCAAAAATCAATGAATATTGTAAATGCACAAACAGTAATTTCTCCGCATTGCAAGGTGCAATTCTGAAATTTTTTGCTTTTTCCTGCTCCTCTTAGCATGATAAACAAGATTCAAAGAGAGTGAGATGCCAGCTCCTTTCATTCAGTCAGTAGCTTCAATCATTTCTGGACGTTTTTCAATGGCAAAAATCAATGAATATAGTAAATGCACAAACAGTAATTTCTCCGCATTGCAAGGTGCAATTCTGAAATTTTTTGCTTTTTCCTGCTCCTCTTAGCATGATAAAGAAGATTCAAAGAGAGTGAGATGCCAGCTCCTTTCATTCAGTCAGTAGCTTCAATCAATTCTGGTATATGAATAACATGATGTTTTTCAATGGCAAAAATCAATGAATATTGTAAATGCACAAACAGTAATTTCTCCGCATTGCAAGGTGCAATTCTGAAATTTTTTGCTTTTTCCTGCTCCTCTTAGCATGATAAACAAGATTCAAAGAGAGTGAGATGCCAGCTCCTTTCATTCAGTCAGTAGCTTCAATCATTTCTGGATGTTTTTCAATGGCAAAAATCAATGAATATTGTAAATGCACAAACAGTAATTTCTCCGCATTGCAAGGTGCAATTCTGAAATTTTTTGCTTTTTCCTGCTCCTCTTAGCATGATAAAGAAGATTCAAAGAGAGTGAGATGCCAGCTCCTTTCATTCAGTCAGTAGCTTCAAACATTTCTGGTATATGAATAACATGGTTTTTCAATGGCAAAAATCAATGAATATTGTAAATGCACAAACAGTAATTTCTCCGCATTGCAAGGTGCAATTCTGAAATTTTTTGCTTTTTCCTGCTCCTCTTAGCATGATAAAGAAGATTCAAAGAGAGTGAGATGCCAGCTCCTTTCATTCAGTCAGTAGCTTCAATCATTTCTGGACGTTTTTCAATGGCAAAAATCAATGAATATTGTAAATGCACAAACAGTAATTTCTCCGCATTGCAAGGTGCAATTCTGAAATTTTTTGCTTTTTCCTGCTCCTCTTAGCATGATAAAGAAGATTCAAAGAGAGTGAGATGCCAGCTCCTTTCATTCAGTCAGTAGCTTCAAACATTTCTGGTATATGAATAACATGATGTTTTTCAATGGCAAAAATCAATGAATATTGTAAATGCACAAACAGTAATTTCTCCGCATTGCAAGGTGCAATTCTGAAATTTTTTGCTTTTTCCTGCTCCTCTTAGCGTGATAAAGAAGATTCACAGAGAGTGAGATGCCAGCTCCTTTCATTCAGTCAGTAGCTTCAAACATTTCTGGTATATGAATAACATGATGTTTTTCAATGGCAAAAATCAATGAATATTGTAAATGCACAAACAGTAATTTCTCCTCATTGCAAGGTGCAATTCTGAAATTTTTTGCTTTTTCCTGCTCCTCTTAGCATGATAAAGAAGATTCAAAGAGATTGAGATGCCAGCTCCTTTCATTCAGTCAGTAGCTTCAAACATTTCTGGACGTTTTTCAATGGCAAAAATCAATGAATATTGTAAATGCACAAACAGTAATTTCTCCGCATTGCAAGGTGCAATTCTGAAATTTTTTGCTTTTTCCTGCTCCTCTTAGCATGATAAAGAAGATTCAAAGAGAGTGAGATGCCAGCTCCTTTCATTCAGTCAGTAGCTTCAATCATTTCTGGACGTTTTTCAATGGCAAAAATCAATGAATATTGTAAATGCACAAACAGTAATTTCTCCGCATTGCAAGGTGCAATTCTGAAATTTTTTGCTTTTTCCTGCTCCTCTTAGCATGATAAAGAAGATTCAAAGAGAGTGAGATGCCAGCTCCTTTCATTCAGTCAGTAGCTTCAAACATTTCTGGTATATGAATAACATGATGTTTTTCAATGGCAAAAATCAATGAATATTGTAAATGCACAAACAGTAATTTCTCCGCATTGGAAGGTGCAATTCTGAAATTTTTTGCTTTTTCCTGCTCCTCTTAGCATGATAAAGAAGATTCAAAGAGAGTGAGATGCCAGCTCCTTTCATTCAGTCAGTAGCTTCAATCATTTCTGGACGTTTTTCAATGGCAAAAATCATTGAATATTGTAAATGCACAAACAGTAATTTCTCCGCATTGCAAGGTGCAATTCTGAAATTTTTTGCTTTTTCCTGCTCCTCTTAGCATGATAAAGAAGATTCAAAGAGAGTGAGATGCCAGCTCCTTTCATTCAGTCAGTAGCTTCAAACATTTCTGGTATATGAATAACATGATGTTTTTAAATGGCAAAAATCAATGAATATTGTAAATGCACAAACAGTAATTTCTCCTCATTGCAAGGTGCAATTCTGAAATTTTTTGCTTTTTCCTGCTCCTCTTAGCATGATAAAGAAGATTCAAAGAGAGTGAGATGCCAGCTCCTTTCATTCAGTCAGTAGCTTCAAACATTTCTGGACGTTTTTCAATGGCAAAAATCAATGAATATTGTAAATGCACAAACAGTAATTTCTCCGCATTGCAAGGTGCAATTCTGAAATTTTTTGCTTTTTCCTGCTCCTCTTAGCATGATAAAGAAGATTCAAAGAGAGTGAGATGCCAGCTCCTTTCATTCAGTCAGTAGCTTCAATCATTTCTGGACGTTTTTCAATGGCAAAAATCAATGAATATTGTAAATGCACAAACAGTAATTTCTCCGCATTGCAAGGTGCAATTCTGAAATTTTTTGCTTTTTCCTGCTCCTCTTAGCATGATAAAGAAGATTCAAAGAGAGTGAGATGCCAGCTCCTTTCATTCAGTCAGTAGCTTCAAACATTTCTGGTATATGAATAACATGATGTTTTTCAATGGCAAAAATCAATGAATATTGTAAATGCACAAACAGTAATTTCTCCGCATTGGAAGGTGCAATTCTGAAATTTTTTGCTTTTTCCTGCTCCTCTTAGCATGATAAAGAAGATTCAAAGAGAGTGAGATGCCAGCTCCTTTCATTCAGTCAGTAGCTTCAATCATTTCTGGACGTTTTTCAATGGCAAAAATCATTGAATATTGTAAATGCACAAACAGTAATTTCTCCGCATTGCAAGGTGCAATTCTGAAATTTTTTGCTTTTTCCTGCTCCTCTTAGCATGATAAAGAAGATTCAAAGAGAGTGAGATGCCAGCTCCTTTCATTCAGTCAGTAGCTTCAAACATTTCTGGTATATGAATAACATGGTTTTTCAATGGCAAAAATCAATGAATATTGTAAATGCACAAACAGTAATTTCTCCGCATTGCAAGGTGCAATTCTGAAATTTTTTGCTTTTTCCTGCTCCTCTTAGCATGATAAAGAAGATTCAAAGAGAGTGAGATGCCAGCTCCTTTCATTCAGTCAGTAGCTTCAATCATTTCTGGACGTTTTTCAATGGCAAAAACCAATGAATATTGTAAATGCACAAACAGTAATTTCTCCACATTGCAAGGTGCAATTCTGAAATTTTTTGCTTTTTCCTGCTCCTCTTAGCATGACAAAGAAGATTCAAAGAGAGTGAGATGCCAGCTCCTTTCATTCAGTCAGTAGCTTCAAACATTTCTGGTATATGAATAACATGATGTTTTTCAATGGCAAAAATCAATGAATATTGTAAATGCACAAACAGTAATTTCTCCGCATTGCAAGGTGCAATTCTGAAATTTTTTGCTTTTTCCTGCTCCTCTTAGCATGATAAAGAAGATTCACAGAGAGTGAGATGCCAGCTCCTTTCATTCAGTCAGTAGCTTCAAACATTTCTGGTATATGAATAACATGATGTTTTTCAATGGCAAAAATCAATGAATATTGTAAATGCACAAACAGTAATTTCTCCTCATTGCAAGGTGCAATTCTGAAATTTTTTGCTTTTTCCTGCTCCTCTTAGCATGATAAAGAAGATTCAAAGAGAGTGAGATGCCAGCTCCTTTCATTCAGTCAGTAGCTTCAAACATTTCTGGACGTTTTTCAATGGCAAAAATCAATGAATATTGTAAATGCACAAACAGTAATTTCTCCGCATTGCAAGGTGCAATTCTGAAATTTTTTGCTTTTTCCTGCTCCTCTTAGCATGATAAAGAAGATTCAAAGAGAGTGAGATGCCAGCTCCTTTCATTCAGTCAGTAGCTTCAATCATTTCTGGACGTTTTTCAATGGCAAAAATCAATGAATATTGTAAATGCACAAACAGTAATTTCTCCGCATTGCAAGGTGCAATTCTGAAATTTTTTGCTTTTTCCTGCTCCTCTTAGCATGATAAAGAAGATTCAAAGAGAGTGAGATGCCAGCTCCTTTCATTCAGTCAGTAGCTTCAAACATTTCTGGTATATGAATAACATGATGTTTTTCAATGGCAAAAATCAATGAATATTGTAAATGCACAAACAGTAATTTCTCCGCATTGGAAGGTGCAATTCTGAAATTTTTTGCTTTTTCCTGCTCCTCTTAGCATGATAAAGAAGATTCAAAGAGAGTGAGATGCCAGCTCCTTTCATTCAGTCAGTAGCTTCAATCATTTCTGGACGTTTTTCAATGGCAAAAATCATTGAATATTGTAAATGCACAAACAGTAATTTCTCCGCATTGCAAGGTGCAATTCTGAAATTTTTTGCTTTTTCCTGCTCCTCTTAGCATGATAAAGAAGATTCAAAGAGAGTGAGATGCCAGCTCCTTTCATTCAGTCAGTAGCTTCAAACATTTCTGGTATATGAATAACATGATGTTTTTCAATGGCAAAAATCAATGAATATTGTAAATGCACAAACAGTAATTTCTCCTCATTGCAAGGTGCAATTCTGAAATTTTTTGCTTTTTCCTGCTCCTCTTAGCATGATAAAGAAGATTCAAAGAGAGTGAGATGCCAGCTCCTTTCATTCAGTCAGTAGCTTCAAACATTTCTGGACGTTTTTCAATGGCAAAAATCAATGAATATTGTAAATGCACAAACAGTAATTTCTCCGCATTGCAAGGTGCAATTCTGAAATTTTTTGCTTTTTCCTGCTCCTCTTAGCATGATAAAGAAGATTCAAAGAGAGTGAGATGCCAGCTCCTTTCATTCAGTCAGTAGCTTCAATCATTTCTGGACGTTTTTCAATGGCAAAAATCAATGAATATTGTAAATGCACAAACAGTAATTTCTCCGCATTGCAAGGTGCAATTCTGAAATTTTTTGCTTTTTCCTGCTCCTCTTAGCATGATAAAGAAGATTCAAAGAGAGTGAGATGCCAGCTCCTTTCATTCAGTCAGTAGCTTCAAACATTTCTGGTATATGAATAACATGATGTTTTTCAATGGCAAAAATCAATGAATATTGTAAATGCACAAACAGTAATTTCTCCGCATTGGAAGGTGCAATTCTGAAATTTTTTGCTTTTTCCTGCTCCTCTTAGCATGATAAAGAAGATTCAAAGAGAGTGAGATGCCAGCTCCTTTCATTCAGTCAGTAGCTTCAATCATTTCTGGACGTTTTTCAATGGCAAAAATCATTGAATATTGTAAATGCACAAACAGTAATTTCTCCGCATTGCAAGGTGCAATTCTGAAATTTTTTGCTTTTTCCTGCTCCTCTTAGCATGATAAAGAAGATTCAAAGAGAGTGAGATGCCAGCTCCTTTCATTCAGTCAGTAGCTTCAATCATTTCTGGTATATGAATAACATGATGTTTTTCAATGGCAAAAATCAATGAATATTGTAAATGCACAAACAGTAATTTCTCCGCATTGCAAGGTGCAATTCTGAAATTTTTTGCTTTTTCCTGCTCCTCTTAGCATGATAAACAAGATTCAAAGAGAGTGAGATGCCAGCTCCTTTCATTCAGTCAGTAGCTTCAATCATTTCTGGACGTTTTTCAATGGCAAAAATCAATGAATATTGTAAATGCACAAACAGTAATTTCTCCGCATTGCAAGGTGCAATTCTGAAATTTTTTGCTTTTTCCTGCTCCTCTTAGCATGATAAAGAAGATTCAAAGAGAGTGAGATGCCAGCTCCTTTCATTCAGTCAGTAGCTTCAAACATTTCTGGTATATGAATAGCATGATGTTTTTCAATGGCAAAAATCAATGAATATTGTAAATGCACAAACAGTAATTTCTCCGCCTTGCAAGGTGCAATTCTGAAATTTTTTGCTTTTTCCTGCTCCTCTTAGCATGATAAAGAAGATTCAAAGAGAGTGAGATGCCAGCTCCTTTCATTCAGTCAGTAGCTTCAATCATTTCTGGACGTTTTTCAATGGCAAAAATCATTGAATATTGTAAATGCACAAACAGTAATTTCTCCGCATTGCAAGGTGCAATTCTGAAATTTTTTGCTTTTTCCTGCTCCTCTTAGCATGATAAAGAAGATTCAAAGAGAGTGAGATGCCAGCTCCTTTCATTCAGTCAGTAGCTTCAATCATTTCTGGTATATGAATAACATGATGTTTTTCAATGGCAAAAATCAATGAATATTGTAAATGCACAAACAGTAATTTCTCCGCATTGCAAGGTGCAATTCTGAAATTTTTTGCTTTTTCCTGCTCCTCTTAGCATGATAAACAAGATTCAAAGAGAGTGAGATGCCAGCTCCTTTCATTCAGTCAGTAGCTTCAATCATTTCTGGATGTTTTTCAATGGCAAAAATCAATGAATATTGTAAATGCACAAACAGTAATTTCTCCGCATTGCAAGGTGCAATTCTGAAATTTTTTGCTTTTTCCTGCTCCTCTTAGCATGATAAAGAAGATTCAAAGAGAGTGAGATGCCAGCTCCTTTCATTCAGTCAGTAGCTTCAAACATTTCTGGTATATGAATAACATGATGTTTTTCAATGGCAAAAATCAATGAATATTGTAAATGCACAAACAGTAATTTCTCCGCATTGCAAGGTGCAATTCTGAAATTTTTTGCTTTTTCCTGCTCCTCTTAGCATGATAAACAAGATTCAAAGAGAGTGAGATGCCAGCTCCTTTCATTCAGTCCGTAGCTTCAATCATTTCTGGACGTTTTTCAATGGCAAAAATCAATGAATATTGTAAATGCACAAACAGTAATTTCTCCGCATTGCAAGGTGCAATTCTGAAATTTTTTGCTTTTTCCTGCTCCTCTTAGCATGATAAAGAAGATTCAAAGAGAGTGAGATGCCAGCTCCTTTCATTCAGTCAGTAGCTTCAAACATTTCTGGTATATGAATAACATGATGTTTTTCAATGGCAAAAATCAATGAATATTGTAAATGCACAAACAGTAATTTCTCCGCATTGCAAGGTGCAATTCTGAAATTTTTTGCTTTTTCCTGCTCCTCTTAGCATGATAAAGAAGATTCAAAGAGAGTGAGATGCCAGCTCCTTTCATTCAGTCAGTAGCTTCAATCATTTCTGGATGTTTTTCAATGGCAAAAATCAATGAATATTGTAAATGCACAAACAGTAATTTCTCCGCATTGCAAGGTGCAATTGTGAAATTTTTTGCTTTTTCCTGCTCCTCTTAGCATGATAAAGAAGATTCAAAGAGAGTGAGATGCCAGCTCCTTTCATTCAGTCAGTAGCTTCAAACATTTCTGGTATATGAATAACATGGTTTTTCAATGGCAAAAATCAATGAATATTGTAAATGCACAAACAGTAATTTCTCCGCATTGCAAGGTGCAATTCTGAAATTTTTTGCTTTTTCCTGCTCCTCTTAGCATGATAAAGAAGATTCAAAGAGAGTGAGATGCCAGCTCCTTTCATTCAGTCAGTAGCTTCAATCATTTCTGGACGTTTTTCAATGGCAAAAATCAATGAATATTGTAAATGCACAAACAGTAATTTCTCCGCATTGCAAGGTGCAATTCTGAAATTTTTTGCTTTTTCCTGCTCCTCTTAGCATGATAAAGAAGATTCAAAGAGAGTGAGATGCCAGCTCCTTTCATTCAGTCAGTAGCTTCAAACATTTCTGGTATATGAATAACATGATGTTTTTCAATGGCAAAAATCAATGAATATTGTAAATGCACAAACAGTAATTTCTCCACATTGCAAGGTGCAATTCTGAAATTTTTTGCTTTTTCCTGCTCCTCTTAGCATGATAAAGAAGATTCACAGAGAGTGAGATGCCAGCTCCTTTCATTCAGTCAGTAGCTTCAATCATTTCTGAACGTTTTTCAATGGCAAAAATCAATGAATATTGTAAATGCACAAACAGTAATTTCTCCGCATTGCAAGGTGCAATTCTGAAATTTTTTGCTTTTTCCTGCTCCTCTTAGCATGATAAACAAGATTCAAAGAGAGTGAGATGCCAGCTCCTTTCATTCAGTCAGTAGCTTCAATCATTTCTGGACGTTTTTCAATGGCAAAAATCAATGAATATTGTAAATGCACAAACAGTAATTTCTCCGCATTGCAAGGTGCAATTCTGAAATTTTTTGCTTTTTTCTGCTCCTCTTAGCATGATAAAGAAGACTCAAAGAGAGTGAGATGCCAGCTCCTTTCATTCAGTCAGTAGCTTCAAACATTTCTGGTATATGAATAACATGATGTTTTTCAATGGCAAAAATCAATGAATATTGTAAATGCACAAACAGTAATTTCTCCGCATTGCAAGGTGCAATTCTGAAATTTTTTGCTTTTTCCTGCTCCTCTTAGCATGATAAAGAAGATTCAAAGAGAGTGAGATGCCAGCTCCTTTCATTCAGTCAGTAGCTTCAATCATTTCTGGACGTTTTTCAATGGCAAAAATCAATGAATATTGTAAATGCACAAACAGTAATTTCTCCGCATTGCAAGGTGCAATTCTGAAATTTTTTGCTTTTTCCTGCTCCTCTTAGCATGATAAACAAGATTCAAAGAGAGTGAGATGCCAGCTCCTTTCATTCAGTCAGTAGCTTCAATCATTTCTGGACGTTTTTCAATGGCAAAAATCAATGAATATTGTAAATGCACAAACAGTAATTTCTCCGCATTGCAAGGTGCAATTCTGAAATTTTTTGCTTTTTCCTGCTCCTCTTAGCATGATAAAGAAGATTCAAAGAGAGTGAGATGCCAGCTCCTTTCATTCAGTCAGTAGCTTCAATCATTTCTGGACGTTTTTCAATGGCAAAAATCATTGAATATTGTAAATGCACAAACAGTAATTTCTCCGCATTGCAAGGTGCAATTCTGAAATTTTTTGCTTTTTCCTGCTCCTCTTAGCATGATAAAGAAGATTCAAAGAGAGTGAGATGCCAGCTCCTTTCATTCAGTCAGTAGCTTCAATCATTTCTGGTATATGAATAACATGATGTTTTTCAATGGCAAAAATCAATGAATATTGTAAATGCACAAACAGTAATTTCTCCGCATTGCAAGGTGCAATTCTGAAATTTTTTGCTTTTTCCTGCTCCTCTTAGCATGATAAAGAAGATTCAAAGAGAGTGAGATGCCAGCTCCTTTCATTCAGTCAGTAGCTTCAAACATTTCTGGACGTTTTTCAATAGCAAAAATTATTGAATATTGTAAATGCACAAACAGTAATTTCTCCGCATTGCAAGGTGCAATTCTGAAATTTTTTGCTTTTTCCTGCTCCTCTTAGCATGATAAAGAAGATTCAAAGAGAGTGAGATGCCAGCTCCTTTCAATCAGTCAGTAGCTTCAATCATTTCTGGTATATGAATAACATGATGTTTTTCAATGGCAAAAATCAATGAATATTGTAAATGCACAAATAGTAATTTCTCCGCATTGCAAGGTGCAATTCTGAAATTTTTTGCTTTTTCCTGCTCCTCTTAGCATGATAAAGAAGATTCAAAGAGAGTGAGATGCCAGCTCCTTTCATTCAGTCAGTAGCTTCAAACATTTCTGGTATATGAATAACATGATGTTTTTCAATGGCAAAAATCAATGAATATTGTAAATGCACAAACAGTAATTTCTCCGCATTGGAAGGTGCAATTCTGAAATTTTTTGCTTTTTCCTGCTCCTCTTAGCATGATAAAGAAGATTCAAAGAGAGTGAGATGCCAGCTCCTTTCATTCAGTCAGTAGCTTCAATCATTTCTGGACGTTTTTCAATGGCAAAAATCATTGAATATTGTAAATGCACAAACAGTAATTTCTCCGCATTGCAAGGTGCAATTCTGAAATTTTTTGCTTTTTCCTGCTCCTCTTAGCATGATAAAGAAGATTCAAAGAGAGTGAGATGCCAGCTCCTTTCATTCAGTCAGTAGCTTCAATCATTTCTGGTATATGAATAACATGATGTTTTTCAATGGCAAAAATCAATGAATATTGTAAATGCACAAACAGTAATTTCTCCGCATTGCAAGGTGCAATTCTGAAATTTTTTGCTTTTTCCTGCTCCTCTTAGCATGATAAAGAAGATTCAAAGAGAGTGAGATGCCAGCTCCTTTCATTCAGTCAGTAGCTTCAATCATTTCTGGACGTTTTTCAATGGCAAAAATCAATGAATATTGTAAATGCACAAACAGTAATTTCTCCGCATTGCAAGGTGCAATTCTGAAATTTTTTGCTTTTTCCTGCTCCTCTTAGCATGATAAACAAGATTCAAAGAGAGTGAGATGCCAGCTCCTTTCATTCAGTCAGTAGCTTCAATCATTTCTGGACGTTTTTCAATGGCAAAAATCAATGAATATTGTAAATGCACAAACAGTAATTTCTCCGCATTGCAAGGTGCAATTCTGAAATTTTTTGCTTTTTTCTGCTCCTCTTAGCATGATAAAGAAGACTCAAAGAGAGTGAGATGCCAGCTCCTTTCATTCAGTCAGTAGCTTCAAACATTTCTGGTATATGAATAACATGATATTTTTCAATGGCAAAAATCAATGAATATTGTAAATGCACAAACAGTAATTTCTCCGCATTGCAAGGTGCAATTCTGAAATTTTTTGCTTTTTCCTGCTCCTCTTAGCATGATAAAGAAGATTCAAAGAGAGTGAGATGCCAGCTCCTTTCATTCAGTCAGTAGCTTCAATCATTTCAGGACGTTTTTCAATGGCAAAAATCAATGAATATTGTAAATGCACAAACAGTAATTTCTCCGCATTGCAAGGTGCAATTCTGAAATTTTTTGCTTTTTCCTGCTCCTCTTAGCATGATAAACAAGATTCAAAGAGAGTGAGATGCCAGCTCCTTTCATTCAGTCAGTAGCTTCAATCATTTCTGGACGTTTTTCAATGGCAAAAATCAATGAATATTGTAAATGCACAAACAGTAATTTCTCCGCATTGCAAGGTGCAATTCTGAAATTTTTTGCTTTTTCCTGCTCCTCTTAGCATGATAAACAAGATTCAAAGAGAGTGAGATGCCAGCTCCTTTCATTCAGTCAGTAGCTTCAATCATTTCTGGACGTTTTTCAATGGCAAAAATCAATGAATATTGTAAATGCACAAACAGTAATTTCTCCGCATTGCAAGGTGCAATTCTGAAATTTTTTGCTTTTTCCTGCTCCTCTTAGCATGATAAAGAAGATTCAAAGAGAGTGAGATGCCAGCTCCTTTCATTCAGTCAGTAGCTTCAATCAATTCTGGTATATGAATAACATGATGTTTTTCAATGGCAAAAATCAATGAATATTGTAAATGCACAAACAGTAATTTCTCCGCATTGCAAGGTGCAATTCTGAAATTTTTTGCTTTTTCCTGCTCCTCTTAGCATGATAAACAAGATTCAAAGAGAGTGAGATGCCAGCTCCTTTCATTCAGTCAGTAGCTTCAATCATTTCTGGATGTTTTTCAATGGCAAAAATCAATGAATATTGTAAATGCACAAACAGTAATTTCTCCGCATTGCAAGGTGCAATTCTGAAATTTTTTGCTTTTTCCTGCTCCTCTTAGCATGATAAAGAAGATTCAAAGAGAGTGAGATGCCAGCTCCTTTCATTCAGTCAGTAGCTTCAAACATTTTTGGTATATGAATAACATGATGTTTTTCAATGGCAAAAATCAATGAATATTGTAAATGCACAAACAGTAATTTCTCCGCATTGCAAGGTGCAATTCTGAAATTTTTTGCTTTTTCCTGCTCCTCTTAGCATGAAAAAGAAGATTCAAAGAGAGTGAGATGCCAGCTCCTTTCATTCAGTCAGTAGCTTCAATCATTTCTGGACGTTTTTCAATGGCAAAAATCATTGAATATTGTAAATGCACAAACAGTAATTTCTCCGCATTGCAAGGTGCAATTCTGAAATTTTTTGCTTTTTCCTGTTCCTCTTAGCATGATAAAGAAAATTCAAAGAGAGTGAGATGCCAGCTCCTTTCATTCAGTCAGTAGCTTCAATCATTTCTGGTATATGAATAACATGATGTTTTTCAATGGCAAAAATCAATGAATATTGTAAATGCACAAACAGTAATTTCTCCGCATTGCAAGGTGCAATTCTGAAATTTTTTGCTTTTTCCTGCTCCTCTTAGCATGATAAAGAAGATTCAAAGAGAGTGAGATGCCAGCTCCTTTCATTCAGTCAGTAGCTTCAATGATTTCTGGACGTTTTTCAATGGCAAAAATCAATGAATATTGTAAATGCACAAACAGTAATTTCTCCGCATTGCAAAGTGCATTTCTGAAATTTTTTGCTTTTTCCTGCTCCTCTTAGCGTGATAAACAAGATTCAAAGAGAGTGAGATGCCAGCTCCTTTCATTCAGTCAGTAGCTTCAATCATTTCTGGACGTTTTTCAATGGCAAAAATCAATGAATATTGTAAATGCACAAACAGTAATTTCTCCGCATTGCAAGGTGCAATTCTGAAATTTTTTGCTTTTTCCTGCTCCTCTTAGCATGATAAAGAAGATTCAAAGAGAGTGAGATGCCAGCTCCTTTCATTCAGTCAGTAGCTTCAAACATTTCTGGTATATGAATAACATGATGTTTTTCAATGGCAAAAATCAATGAATATTGTAAATGCACAAACAGTAATTTCTCCTCATTGCAAGGTGCAATTCTAAAATTTTTTGCTTTTTCCTGCTCCTCTTAGCATGATAAAGAAGATTCAAAGAGAGTGAGATGCCAGCTCCTTTCATTCAGTCAGTAGCTTCAAACATTTCTGGACGTTTTTCAATGGCAAAAATCAATGAATATTGTAAATGCACAAACAGTAATTTCTCCGCATTGCAAGGTGCAATTCTGAAATTTTTTGCTTTTTCCTGCTCCTCTTAGCATGATAAAGAAGATTCAAAGAGAGTGAGATGCCAGCTCCTTTCATTCAGTCAGTAGCTTCAATCATTTCTGGACGTTTTTCAATGGCAAAAATCAATGAATATTGTAAATGCACAAACAGTAATTTCTCCGCATTGCAAGGTGCAATTCTGAAATTTTTTGCTTTTTCCTGCTCCTCTTAGCATGATAAAGAAGATTCAAAGAGAGTGAGATGCCAGCTCCTTTCATTCAGTCAGTAGCTTCAAACATTTCTGGTATATGAATAACATGATGTTTTTCAATGGCAAAAATCAATGAATATTGTAAATGCACAAACAGTAATTTCTCCGCATTGGAAGGTGCAATTCTGAAATTTTTTGCTTTTTCCTGCTCCTCTTAGCATGATAAAGAAGATTCAAAGAGAGTGAGATGCCAGCTCCTTTCATTCAGTCAGTAGCTTCAATCATTTCTGGACGTTTTTCAATGGCAAAAATCATTGAATATTGTAAATGCACAAACAGTAATTTCTCCGCATTGCAAGGTGCAATTCTGAAATTTTTTGCTTTTTCCTGCTCCTCTTAGCATGATAAAGAAGATTCAAAGAGAGTGAGATGCCAGCTCCTTTCATTCAGTCAGTAGCTTCAATCATTTCTGGTATATGAATAACATGATGTTTTTCAATGGCAAAAATCAATGAATATTGTAAATGCACAAACAGTAATTTCTCCGCATTGCAAGGTGCAATTCTGAAATTTTTTGCTTTTTCCTGCTCCTCTTAGCATGATAAACAAGATTCAAAGAGAGTGAGATGCCAGCTCCTTTCATTCAGTCAGTAGCTTCAATCATTTCTGGACGTTTTTCAATGGCAAAAATCAATGAATATTGTAAATGCACAAACAGTAATTTCTCCGCATTGCAAGGTGCAATTCTGAAATTTTTTGCTTTTTCCTGCTCCTCTTAGCATGATAAAGAAGATTCAAAGAGAGTGAGATGCCAGCTCCTTTCATTCAGTCAGTAGCTTCAAACATTTCTGGTATATGAATAGCATGATGTTTTTCAATGGCAAAAATCAATGAATATTGTAAATGCACAAACAGTAATTTCTCCGCCTTGCAAGGTGCAATTCTGAAATTTTTTGCTTTTTCCTGCTCCTCTTAGCATGATAAAGAAGATTCAAAGAGAGTGAGATGCCAGCTCCTTTCATTCAGTCAGTAGCTTCAATCATTTCTGGACGTTTTTCAATGGCAAAAATCATTGAATATTGTAAATGCACAAACAGTAATTTCTCCGCATTGCAAGGTGCAATTCTGAAATTTTTTGCTTTTTCCTGCTCCTCTTAGCATGATAAAGAAGATTCAAAGAGAGTGAGATGCCAGCTCCTTTCATTCAGTCAGTAGCTTCAATCATTTCTGGTATATGAATAACATGATGTTTTTCAATGGCAAAAATCAATGAATATTGTAAATGCACAAACAGTAATTTCTCCGCATTGCAAGGTGCAATTCTGAAATTTTTTGCTTTTTCCTGCTCCTCTTAGCATGATAAACAAGATTCAAAGAGAGTGAGATGCCAGCTCCTTTCATTCAGTCAGTAGCTTCAATCATTTCTGGATGTTTTTCAATGGCAAAAATCAATGAATATTGTAAATGCACAAACAGTAATTTCTCCGCATTGCAAGGTGCAATTCTGAAATTTTTTGCTTTTTCCTGCTCCTCTTAGCATGATAAAGAAGATTCAAAGAGAGTGAGATGCCAGCTCCTTTCATTCAGTCAGTAGCTTCAAACATTTCTGGTATATGAATAACATGATGTTTTTCAATGGCAAAAATCAATGAATATTGAAAATGCACAAACAGTAATTTCTCCGCATTGCAAGGTGCAATTCTGAAATTTTTTGCTTTTTCCTGCTCCTCTTAGCATGATAAACAAGATTCAAAGAGAGTGAGATGCCAGCTCCTTTCATTCTGTCAGCTTCAATCATTTCTGGACGTTTTTCAATGGCAAAAATCAATGAATATTGTAAATGCACAAACAGTAATTTCTCCGCATTGCAAGGTGCAATTCTGAAATTTTTTGCTTTTTCCTGCTCCTCTTAGCATGATAAAGAAGATTCAAAGAGAGTGAGATGCCAGCTCCTTTCATTCAGTCAGTAGCTTCAAACATTTCTGGTATATGAATAACATGATGTTTTTCAATGGCAAAAATCAATGAATATTGTAAATGCACAAACAGTAATTTCTCCGCATTGCAAGGTGCAATTCTGAAATTTTTTGCTTTTTCCTGCTCCTCTTAGCATGATAAAGAAGATTCAAAGAGAGTGAGATGCCAGCTCCTTTCATTCAGTCAGTAGCTTCAATCATTTCTGGACGTTTTTCAATGGCAAAAATCAATGAATATTGTAAATGCACAAACAGTAATTTCTCCGCATTGCAAGGTGCAATTCTGAAATTTTTTGCTTTTTCCTGCTCCTCTTAGCATGATAAAGAAGATTCAAAGAGAGTGAGATGCCAGCTCCTTTCATTCAGTCAGTAGCTTCAATCATTTCTGGACGTTTTTCAATGGCAAAAATCAATGAATATTGTAAATGCACAAACAGTAATTTCTCCGCATTGCAAGGTGCAATTCTGAAATTTTTTGCTTTTTCCTGCTCCTCTTAGCATGATAAAGAAGATTCAAAGAGAGTGAGATGCCAGCTCCTTTCATTCAGTCAGTAGCTTCAATCAATTCTGGTATATGAATAACATGTTTTTCAATGCAAAAATCAATGAATATTGTAAATGCACAAACAGTAATTTCTCCGCATTGCAAGGTGCAATTCTGAAATTTTTTGCTTTTTCCTGCTCCTCTTAGCATGATAAAGAAGATTCAAAGAGAGTGAGATGCCAGCTCCTTTCATTCAGTCAGTAGCTTCAAACATTTCTGGTATATGAATAACATGGTTTTTCAATGGCAAAAATCAATGAATATTGTAAATGCACAAACAGTAATTTCTCCGCATTGCAAGGTGCAATTCTGAAATTTTTTGCTTTTTCCTGCTCCTCTTAGCATGATAAAGAAGATTCAAAGAGAGTGAGATGCCAGCTCCTTTCATTCAGTCAGTAGCTTCAATCATTTCTGGACGTTTTTCAATGGCAAAAATCAATGAATATTGTAAATGCACAAACAGTAATTTCTCCGCATTGCAAGGTGCAATTCTGAAATTTTTTGCTTTTTCCTGCTCCTCTTAGCATGATAAAGAAGATTCAAAGAGAGTGAGATGCCAGCTCCTTTCATTCAGTCAGTAGCTTCAAACATTTCTGGTATATGAATAACATGATGTTTTTCAATGGCAAAAATCAATGAATATTGTAAATGCACAAACAGTAATTTCTCCGCATTGCAAGGTGCAATTCTGAAATTTTTTGCTTTTTCCTGCTCCTCTTAGCATGATAAAGAAGATTCACAGAGAGTGAGATGCCAGCTCCTTTCATTCAGTCAGTAGCTTCAATCATTTCTGAACGTTTTTCAATGGCAAAAATCAATGAATATTGTAAATGCACAAACAGTAATTTCTCCGCATTGCAAGGTGCAATTCTGAAATTTTTTGCTTTTTCCTGCTCCTCTTAGCATGATAAACAAGATTCAAAGAGAGTGAGATGCCAGCTCCTTTCATTCAGTCAGTAGCTTCAATCATTTCTGGACGTTTTTCAATGGCAAAAATCAATGAATATTGTAAATGCACAAACAGTAATTTCTCCGCATTGCAAGGTGCAATTCTGAAATTTTTTGCTTTTTTCTGCTCCTCTTAGCATGATAAAGAAGACTCAAAGAGAGTGAGATGCCAGCTCCTTTCATTCAGTCAGTAGCTTCAAACATTTCTGGTATATGAATAACATGATGTTTTTCAATGGCAAAAATCAATGAATATTGTAAATGCACAAACAGTAATTTCTCCGCATTGCAAGGTGCAATTCTGAAATTTTTAGCTTTTTCCTGCTCCTCTTAGCATGATAAAGAAGATTCAAAGAGAGTGAGATGCCAGCTCCTTTCATTCAGTCAGTAGCTTCAATCATTTCTGGACGTTTTTCAATGGCAAAAATCAATGAATATTGTAAATGCACAAACAGTAATTTCTCCGCATTGCAAGGTGCAATTCTGAAATTTTTTGCTTTTTCCTGCTCCTCTTAGCATGATAAACAAGATTCAAAGAGAGTGAGATGCCAGCTCCTTTCATTCAGTCAGTAGCTTCAATCATTTCTGGACGTTTTTCAATGGCAAAAATCAATGAATATTGTAAATGCACAAACAGTAATTTCTCCGCATTGCAAGGTGCAATTCTGAAATTTTTTGCTTTTTCCTGCTCCTCTTAGCATGATAAAGAAGATTCAAAGAGAGTGAGATGCCAGCTCCTTTCATTCAGTCAGTAGCTTCAATCATTTCTGGACGTTTTTCAATGGCAAAAATCATTGAATATTGTAAATGCACAAACAGTAATTTCTCCGCATTGCAAGGTGCAATTCTGAAATTTTTTGCTTTTTCCTGCTCCTCTTAGCATGATAAAGAAGATTCAAAGAGAGTGAGATGCCAGCTCCTTTCATTCAGTCAGTAGCTTCAATCATTTCTGGTATATGAATAACATGATGTTTTTCAATGGCACAAATCAATGAATATTGTAAATGCACAAACAGTAATTTCTCCGCATTGCAAGGTGCAATTCTGAAATTTTTTGCTTTTTCCTGCTCCTCTTAGCATGATAAAGAAGATTCAAAGAGAGTGAGATGCCAGCTCCTTTCATTCAGTCAGTAGCTTCAAACATTTCTGGACGTTTTTCAATAGCAAAAATCATTGAATATTGTAAATGCACAAACAGTAATTTCTCCGCATTGCAAGGTGCAATTCTGAAATTTTTTGCTTTTTCCTGCTCCTCTTAGCATGATAAAGAAGATTCAAAGAGAGTGAGATGCCAGCTCCTTTCATTCAGTCAGTAGCTTCAATCATTTCTGGTATATGAATAACATGATGTTTTTCAATGGCAAAAATCAATGAATATTGTAAATGCACAAACAGTAATTTCTCCGCATTGCAAGGTGCAATTCTGAAATTTTTTGCTTTTTCCTGCTCCTCTTAGCATGATAAAGAAGATTCAAAGAGAGTGAGATGCCAGCTCCTTTCATTCAGTCAGTAGCTTCAATCATTTCTGGACGTTTTTCAATGGCAAAAATCATTGAATATTGTAAATGCACAAACAGTAATTTCTCCGCATTGCAAGGTGCAATTCTGAAATTTTTTGCTTTTTCCTGCTCCTCTTAGCATGATAAAGAAGATTCAAAGAGAGTGAGATGCCAGCTCCTTTCATTCAGTCAGTAGCTTCAATCATTTCTGGTATATGAATAACATGATGTTTTTCAATGGCAAAAATCAATGAATATTGTAAATGCACAAACAGTAATTTCTCCGCATTGCAAGGTGCAATTCTGAAATTTTTTGCTTTTTCCTGCTCCTCTTAGCATGATAAAGAAGATTCAAAGAGAGTGAGATGCCAGCTCCTTTCATTCAGTCAGTAGCTTCAATCATTTCTGGACGTTTTTCAATGGCAAAAATCAATGAATATTGTAAATGCACAAACAGTAATTTCTCCGCATTGCAAGGTGCAATTCTGAAATTTTTTGCTTTTTCCTGCTCCTCTTAGCATGATAAAGAAGATTCAAAGAGAGTGAGATGCCAGCTCCTTTCATTCAGTCAGTAGCTTCAATCATTTCAGGACGTTTTTCAATGGCAAAAATCAATGAATATTGTAAATGCACAAACAGTAATTTCTCCGCATTGCAAGGTGCAATTCTGAAATTTTTTGCTTTTTCCTGCTCCTCTTAGCATGATAAAGAAGATTCAAAGAGAGTGAGATGCCAGCTCCTTTCATTCAGTCAGTAGCTTCAAACATTTCTGGTATATGAATAACATGATGTTTTTCAATGGCAAAAATCAATGAATATTGAAAATGCACAAACAGTAATTTCTCCGCATTGCAAGGTGCAATTCTGAAATTTTTTGCTTTTTCCTGCTCCTCTTAGCATGATAAACAAGATTCAAAGAGAGTGAGATGCCAGCTCCTTTCATTCTGTCAGCTTCAATCATTTCTGGACGTTTTTCAATGGCAAAAATCAATGAATATTGTAAATGCACAAACAGTAATTTCTCCGCATTGCAAGGTGCAATTCTGAAATTTTTTGCTTTTTCCTGCTCCTCTTAGCATGATAAAGAAGATTCAAAGAGAGTGAGATGCCAGCTCCTTTCATTCAGTCAGTAGCTTCAAACATTTCTGGTATATGAATAACATGATGTTTTTCAATGGCAAAAATCAATGAATATTGTAAATGCACAAACAGTAATTTCTCCGCATTGCAAGGTGCAATTCTGAAATTTTTTGCTTTTTCCTGCTCCTCTTAGCATGATAAAGAAGATTCAAAGAGAGTGAGATGCCAGCTCCTTTCATTCAGTCAGTAGCTTCAATCATTTCTGGACGTTTTTCAATGGCAAAAATCAATGAATATTGTAAATGCACAAACAGTAATTTCTCCGCATTGCAAGGTGCAATTCTGAAATTTTTTGCTTTTTCCTGCTCCTCTTAGCATGATAAACAAGATTCAAAGAGAGTGAGATGCCAGCTCCTTTCATTCAGTCAGTAGCTTCAATCATTTCTGGACGTTTTTCAATGGCAAAAATCAATGAATATTGTAAATGCACAAACAGTAATTTCTCCGCATTGCAAGGTGCAATTCTGAAATTTTTTGCTTTTTCCTGCTCCTCTTAGCATGATAAAGAAGATTCAAAGAGAGTGAGATGCCAGCTCCTTTCATTCAGTCAGTAGCTTCAATCAATTCTGGTATATGAATAACATGTTTTTCAATGCAAAAATCAATGAATATTGTAAATGCACAAACAGTAATTTCTCCGCATTGCAAGGTGCAATTCTGAAATTTTTTGCTTTTTCCTGCTCCTCTTAGCATGATAAAGAAGATTCAAAGAGAGTGAGATGCCAGCTCCTTTCATTCAGTCAGTAGCTTCAAACATTTCTGGTATATGAATAACATGGTTTTTCAATGGCAAAAATCAATGAATATTGTAAATGCACAAACAGTAATTTCTCCGCATTGCAAGGTGCAATTCTGAAATTTTTTGCTTTTTCCTGCTCCTCTTAGCATGATAAAGAAGATTCAAAGAGAGTGAGATGCCAGCTCCTTTCATTCAGTCAGTAGCTTCAATCATTTCTGGACGTTTTTCAATGGCAAAAATCAATGAATATTGTAAATGCACAAACAGTAATTTCTCCGCATTGCAAGGTGCAATTCTGAAATTTTTTGCTTTTTCCTGCTCCTCTTAGCATGATAAAGAAGATTCAAAGAGAGTGAGATGCCAGCTCCTTTCATTCAGTCAGTAGCTTCAAACATTTCTGGTATATGAATAACATGATGTTTTTCAATGGCAAAAATCAATGAATATTGTAAATGCACAAACAGTAATTTCTCCGCATTGCAAGGTGCAATTCTGAAATTTTTTGCTTTTTCCTGCTCCTCTTAGCATGATAAAGAAGATTCACAGAGAGTGAGATGCCAGCTCCTTTCATTCAGTCAGTAGCTTCAATCATTTCTGAACGTTTTTCAATGGCAAAAATCAATGAATATTGTAAATGCACAAACAGTAATTTCTCCGCATTGCAAGGTGCAATTCTGAAATTTTTTGCTTTTTCCTGCTCCTCTTAGCATGATAAACAAGATTCAAAGAGAGTGAGATGCCAGCTCCTTTCATTCAGTCAGTAGCTTCAATCATTTCTGGACGTTTTTCAATGGCAAAAATCAATGAATATTGTAAATGCACAAACAGTAATTTCTCCGCATTGCAAGGTGCAATTCTGAAATTTTTTGCTTTTTTCTGCTCCTCTTAGCATGATAAAGAAGACTCAAAGAGAGTGAGATGCCAGCTCCTTTCATTCAGTCAGTAGCTTCAAACATTTCTGGTATATGAATAACATGATGTTTTTCAATGGCAAAAATCAATGAATATTGTAAATGCACAAACAGTAATTTCTCCGCATTGCAAGGTGCAATTCTGAAATTTTTTGCTTTTTCCTGCTCCTCTTAGCATGATAAAGAAGATTCAAAGAGAGTGAGATGCCAGCTCCTTTCATTCAGTCAGTAGCTTCAATCATTTCTGGACGTTTTTCAATGGCAAAAATCAATGAATATTGTAAATGCACAAACAGTAATTTCTCCGCATTGCAAGGTGCAATTCTGAAATTTTTTGCTTTTTCCTGCTCCCCTTAGCATGATAAACAAGATTCAAAGAGAGTGAGATGCCAGCTCCTTTCATTCAGTCAGTAGCTTCAATCATTTCTGGACGTTTTTCAATGGCAAAAATCAATGAATATTGTAAATGCACAAACAGTAATTTCTCCGCATTGCAAGGTGCAATTCTGAAATTTTTTGCTTTTTCCTGCTCCTCTTAGCATGATAAAGAAGATTCAAAGAGAGTGAGATGCCAGCTCCTTTCATTCAGTCAGTAGCTTCAATCATTTCTGGACGTTTTTCAATGGCAAAAATCATTGAATATTGTAAATGCACAAACAGTAATTTCTCCGCATTGCAAGGTGCAATTCTGAAATTTTTTGCTTTTTCCTGCTCCTCTTAGCATGATAAAGAAGATTCAAAGAGAGTGAGATGCCAGCTCCTTTCATTCAGTCAGTAGCTTCAATCATTTCTGGTATATGAATAACATGATGTTTTTCAATGGCACAAATCAATGAATATTGTAAATGCACAAACAGTAATTTCTCCGCATTGCAAGGTGCAATTCTGAAATTTTTTGCTTTTTCCTGCTCCTCTTAGCATGATAAAGAAGATTCAAAGAGAGTGAGATGCCAGCTCCTTTCATTCAGTCAGTAGCTTCAAACATTTCTGGACGTTTTTCAATAGCAAAAATCATTGAATATTGTAAATGCACAAACAGTAATTTCTCCGCATTGCAAGGTGCAATTCTGAAATTTTTTGCTTTTTCCTGCTCCTCTTAGCATGATAAAGAAGATTCAAAGAGAGTGAGATGCCAGCTCCTTTCATTCAGTCAGTAGCTTCAATCATTTCTGGTATATGAATAACATGATGTTTTTCAATGGCAAAAATCAATGAATATTGTAAATGCACAAACAGTAATTTCTCCGCATTGCAAGGTGCAATTCTGAAATTTTTTGCTTTTTCCTGCTCCTCTTAGCATGATAAAGAAGATTCAAAGAGAGTGAGATGCCAGCTCCTTTCATTCAGTCAGTAGCTTCAATCATTTCTGGACGTTTTTCAATGGCAAAAATCATTGAATATTGTAAATGCACAAACAGTAATTTCTCCGCATTGCAAGGTGCAATTCTGAAATTTTTTGCTTTTTCCTGCTCCTCTTAGCATGATAAAGAAGATTCAAAGAGAGTGAGATGCCAGCTCCTTTCATTCAGTCAGTAGCTTCAATCATTTCTGGTATATGAATAACATGATGTTTTTCAATGGCAAAAATCAATGAATATTGTAAATGCACAAACAGTAATTTCTCCGCATTGCAAGGTGCAATTCTGAAATTTTTTGCTTTTTCCTGCTCCTCTTAGCATGATAAAGAAGATTCAAAGAGAGTGAGATGCCAGCTCCTTTCATTCAGTCAGTAGCTTCAATCATTTCTGGACGTTTTTCAATGGCAAAAATCAATGAATATTGTAAATGCACAAACAGTAATTTCTCCGCATTGCAAGGTGCAATTCTGAAATTTTTTGCTTTTTCCTGCTCCTCTTAGCATGATAAAGAAGATTCAAAGAGAGTGAGATGCCAGCTCCTTTCATTCAGTCAGTAGCTTCAATCATTTCAGGACGTTTTTCAATGGCAAAAATCAATGAATATTGTAAATGCACAAACAGTAATTTCTCCGCATTGCAAGGTGAAATTCTGAAATTTTTTGCTTTTTCCTGCTCCTCTTAGCATGATAAACAAGATTCAAAGAGAGTGAGATGCCAGCTCCTTTCATTCAGTCAGTAGCTTCAATCATTTCTGGATGTTTTTCAATGGCAAAAATCAATGAATATTGTAAATGCACAAACAGTAATTTCTCCGCATTGCAAGGTGCAATTCTGAAATTTTTTGCTTTTTCCTGCTCCTCTTAGCATGATAAAGAAGATTCAAAGAGAGTGAGATGCCAGCTCCTTTCATTCAGTCAGTAGCTTCAAACATTTCTGGTATATGAATAACATGATGTTTTTCAATGGCAAAAATCAATGAATATTGAAAATGCACAAACAGTAATTTCTCCGCATTGCAAGGTGCAATTCTGAAATTTTTTGCTTTTTCCTGCTCCTCTTAGCATGATAAACAAGATTCAAAGAGAGTGAGATGCCAGCTCCTTTCATTCAGTCAGTAGCTTCAATCATTTCTGGACGTTTTTCAATGGCAAAAATCAATGAATATTGTAAATGCACAAACAGTAATTTCTCCGCATTGCAAGTTGCAATTC
Organism: Phyllobates terribilis; assembly: GCF_046119375.1. Classification (NCBI taxonomy): domain Eukaryota; kingdom Metazoa; phylum Chordata; class Amphibia; order Anura; family Dendrobatidae; genus Phyllobates; species Phyllobates terribilis. Next base: position 161,043 of record NW_027364452.1, on the reverse strand, counting down.
TGAAATTTTTTGCTTTTTCCTGCTCCTCTTAGCATGATAAAGAAGATTCAAAGAGAGTGAGATGCCAGCTCCTTTCATTCAGTCAGTAGCTTCAAACATTTCTGGTATATGAATAACATGATGTTTTTCAATGGCAAAAATCAATGAATATTGTAAATGCACAAACAGTAATTTCTCCGCATTGCAAGGTGCAATTCTGAAATTTTTTGCTTTTTCCTGCTCCTCTTAGCATGATAAAGAAGATTCAAAGAGAGTGAGATGCCAGCTCCTTTCATTCAGTCAGTAGCTTCAATCATTTCTGGACGTTTTTCAATGGCAAAAATCAATGAATATTGTAAATGCACAAACAGTAATTTCTCCGCATTGCAAGGTGCAATTCTGAAATTTTTTGCTTTTTCCTGCTCCTCTTAGCATGATAAACAAGATTCAAAGAGAGTGAGATGCCAGCTCCTTTCATTCAGTCAGTAGCTTCAATCATTTCTGGACGTTTTTCAATGGCAAAAATCAATGAATATTGTAAATGCACAAACAGTAATTTCTCCGCATTGCAAGGTGCAATTCTGAAATTTTTTGCATTTTCCTGCTCCTCTTAGCATGATAAAGAAGATTCAAAGAGAGTGAGATGCCAGCTCCTTTCATTCAGTCAGTAGCTTCAATCAATTCTGGTATATGAATAACATGTTTTTCAATGCAAAAATCAATGAATATTGTAAATGCACAAACAGTAATTTCTCCGCATTGCAAGGTGCAATTCTGAAATTTTTTGCTTTTTCCTGCTCCTCTTAGCATGATAAAGAAGATTCAAAGAGAGTGAGATGCCAGCTCCTTTCATTCAGTCAGTAGCTTCAAACATTTCTGGTATATGAATAACATGGTTTTTCAATGGCAAAAATCAATGAATATTGTAAATGCACAAACAGTAATTTCTCCGCATTGCAAGGTGCAATTCTGAAATTTTTTGCTTTTTCCTGCTCCTCTTAGCATGATAAAGAAGATTCAAAGAGAGTGAGATGCCAGCTCCTTTCATTCAGTCAGTAGCTTCAATCATTTCTGGACGTTTTTCAATGGCAAAAATCAATGAATATTGTAAATGCACAAACAGTAATTTCTCCGCATTGCAAGGTGCAATTCTGAAATTTTTTGCTTTTTCCTGCTCCTCTTAGCATGATAAAGAAGATTCAAAGAGAGTGAGATGCCAGCTCCTTTCATTCAGTCAGTAGCTTCAAACATTTCTGGTATATGAATAACATGATGTTTTTCAATGGCAAAAATCAATGAATATTGTAAATGCACAAACAGTAATTTCTCCGCATTGCAAGGTGCAATTCTGAAATTTTTTGCTTTTTCCTGCTCCTCTTAGCATGATAAAGAAGATTCACAGAGAGTGAGATGCCAGCTCCTTTCATTCAGTCAGTAGCTTCAATCATTTCTGAACGTTTTTCAATGGCAAAAATCAATGAATATTGTAAATGCACAAACAGTAATTTCTCCGCATTGCAAGGTGCAATTCTGAAATTTTTTGCTTTTTCCTGCTCCTCTTAGCATGATAAACAAGATTCAAAGAGAGTGAGATGCCAGCTCCTTTCATTCAGTCAGTAGCTTCAATCATTTCTGGACGTTTTTCAATGGCAAAAATCAATGAATATTGTAAATGCACAAACAGTAATTTCTCCGCATTGCAAGGTGCAATTCTGAAATTTTTTGCTTTTTCCTGCTCCTCTTAGCATGATAAAGAAGATTCAAAGAGAGTGAGATGCCAGCTCCTTTCATTCAGTCAGTAGCTTCAATCAATTCTGGTATATGAATAACATGTTTTTCAATGCAAAAATCAATGAATATTGTAAATGCACAAACAGTAATTTCTCCGCATTGCAAGGTGCAATTCTGAAATTTTTTGCTTTTTCCTGCTCCTCTTAGTATGATAAAGAAGATTCAAAGAGAGTGAGATGCCAGCTCCTTTCATTCAGTCAGTAGCTTCAAACATTTCTGGTATATGAATAACATGTTTTTTCAATGGCAAAAATCAATGAATATTGTAAATGCACAAACAGTAATTTCTCCGCATTGCAAGGTGCAATTCTGAAATTTTTTGCTTTTTCCTGCTCCTCTTAGCATGATAAAGAAGATTCAAAGAGAGTGAGATGCCAGCTCCTTTCATTCAGTCAGTAGCTTCAATCATTTCTGGACGTTTTTCAATGGCAAAAATCAATGAATATTGTAAATGCACAAACAGTAATTTCTCCGCATTGCAAGGTGCAATTCTGAAATTTTTTGCTTTTTCCTGCTCCTCTTAGCATGATAAAGAAGATTCAAAGAGAGTGAGATGCCAGCTCCTTTCATTCAGTCAGTAGCTTCAAACATTTCTGGTATATGAATAACATGATGTTTTTCAATGGCAAAAATCAATGAATATTGTAAATGCACAAACAGTAATTTCTCCGCATTGCAAGGTGCAATTCTGAAATTTTTTGCTTTTTCCTGCTCCTCTTAGCATGATAAAGAAGATTCACAGAGAGTGAGATGCCAGCTCCTTTCATTCAGTCAGTAGCTTCAATCATTTCTGAACGTTTTTCAATGGCAAAAATCAATGAATATTGTAAATGCACAAACAGTAATTTCTCCGCATTGCAAGGTGCAATTCTGAAATTTTTTGCTTTTTCCTGCTCCTCTTAGCATGATAAAGAAGATTCAAAGAGAGTGAGATGCCAGCTCCTTTCATTCAGTCAGTAGCTTCAATCATTTCTGGACGTTTTTCAATGGCAAAAATCAATGAATATTGTAAATGCACAAACAGTAATTTCTCCGCATTGCAAGGTGCAATTCTGAAATTTTTTGCTTTTTCCTGCTCCTCTTAGCATGATAAACAAGATTCAAAGAGAGTGAGATGCCAGCTCCTTTCATTCAGTCAGTAGCTTCAATCATTTCTGGACGTTTTTCAATGGCAAAAATCAATGAATATTGTAAATGCACAAACAGTAATTTCTCCGCATTGCAAGGTGCAATTCTGAAATTTTTTGCTTTTTCCTGCTCCTCTTAGCATGATAAAGAAGATTCAAAGAGAGTGAGATGCCAGCTCCTTTCATTCAGTCAGTAGCTTCAATCATTTCTGGACGTTTTTCAATGGCAAAAATCATTGAATATTGTAAATGCACAAACAGTAATTTCTCCGCATTGCAAGGTGCAATTCTGAAATTTTTTGCTTTTTCCTGCTCCTCTTAGCATGATAAAGAAGATTCAAAGAGAGTGAGATGCCAGCTCCTTTCATTCAGTCAGTAGCTTCAATCATTTCTGGTATATGAATAACATGATGTTTTTCAATGGCAAAAATCAATGAATATTGTAAATGCACAAACAGTAATTTCTCCGCATTGCAAGGTGCAATTCTGAATTTTTTTGATTTTTCCTGCTCCTCTTAGCATGATAAACAAGATTCAAAGAGAGTGAGATGCCAGCTCCTTTCATTCAGTCAGTAGCTTCAATCATTTCTGGACGTTTTTCAATGGCAAAAATGATTGAATATTGTAAATGCACAAACAGTATTTTCTCCGCATTGCAAGGTGCAATTCTGAAATTTTTTGCTTTTTCCTGCTCCTCTTAGCATGATAAAGAAGATTCAAAGAGAGTGAGATGCCAGCTCCTTTCATTCAGTCAGTAGCTTCAATCATTTCTGGTATATGAATAACGATGTTTTTCAATGGCAAAAATCAATGAATATTGTAAATGCACAAACAGTAATTCCTCCGCATTGCAAGGTGCAATTCTGAAATTTTTTGCTTTTTCCTGCTCCTCTTAGCATGATAAAGAAGATTCAAAGAGAGTGAGATGCCAGCTCCTTTCATTCAGTCAGTAGCTTCAATCATTTCTGGACGTTTTTCAATGGCAAAAATCAATGAATATTGTAAATGCACAAACAGTAATTTCTCCGCATTGCAAGGTGCAATTCTGAAATTTTTTGCTTTTTCCTGCTCCTCTTAGCATGATAAAGAAGATTCAAAGAGAGTGAGATGCCAGCTCCTTTCATTCAGTCAGTAGCTTCAATCATTTCTGGACGTTTTTCAATGGCAAAAATCAATGAATATTGTAAATGCACAAACAGTAATTTCTCCGCATTGCAAGGTGCAATTCTGAAATTTTTTGCTTTTTCCTGCTCCTCTTAGCATGATAAAGAAGATTCAAAGAGAGTGAGATGCCATCTCCTTTCATTCAGTCAGTAGCTTCAATCATTTCAGGACGTTTTTCAATGGCAAAAATCAATGAATATTGTAAATGCACAAACAGTAATTTCTCCGCATTGCAAGGTGAAATTCTGAAATTTTTTGCTTTTTCCTGCTCCTCTTAGCATGATAAACAAGATTCAAAGAGAGTGAGATGCCAGCTCCTTTCATTCAGTCAGTAGCTTCAATCATTTCTGGATGTTTTTCAATGGCAAAAATCAATGAATATTGTAAATGCACAAACAGTAATTTCTCCGCATTGCAAGGTGCAATTCTGAAATTTTTTGCTTTTTCCTGCTCCTCTTAGCATGATAAAGAAGATTCAAAGAGAGTGAGATGCCAGCTCCTTTCATTCAGTCAGTAGCTTCAAACATTTCTGGTATATGAATAACATGATGTTTTTCAATGGCAAAAATCAATGAATATTGAAAATGCACAAACAGTAATTTCTCCGCATTGCAAGGTGCAATTCTGAAATTTTTTGCTTTTTCCTGCTCCTCTTAGCATGATAAACAAGATTCAAAGAGAGTGAGATGCCAGCTCCTTTCATTCAGTCAGTAGCTTCAATCATTTCTGGACGTTTTTCAATGGCAAAAATCAATGAATATTGTAAATGCACAAACAGTAATTTCTCCGCATTGCAAGTTGCAATTCTGAAATTTTTTGCTTTTTCCTGCTCCTCTTAGCATGATAAAGAAGATTCAAAGAGAGTGAGATGCCAGCTCCTTTCATTCAGTCAGTAGCTTCAAACATTTCTGGTATATGAATAACATGATGTTTTTCAATGGCAAAAATCAATGAATATTGTAAATGCACAAACAGTAATTTCTCCGCATTGCAAGGTGCAATTCTGAAATTTTTTGCTTTTTCCTGCTCCTCTTAGCATGATAAAGAAGATTCAAAGAGAGTGAGATGCCAGCTCCTTTCATTCAGTCAGTAGCTTCAATCATTTCTGGACGTTTTTCAATGGCAAAAATCAATGAATATTGTAAATGCACAAACAGTAATTTCTCCGCATTGCAAGGTGCAATTCTGAAATTTTTTGCTTTTTCCTGCTCCTCTTAGCATGATAAACAAGATTCAAAGAGAGTGAGATGCCAGCTCCTTTCATTCAGTCAGTAGCTTCAATCATTTCTGGACGTTTTTCAATGGCAAAAATCAATGAATATTGTAAATGCACAAACAGTAATTTCTCCGCATTGCAAGGTGCAATTCTGAAATTTTTTGCATTTTCCTGCTCCTCTTAGCATGATAAAGAAGATTCAAAGAGAGTGAGATGCCAGCTCCTTTCATTCAGTCAGTAGCTTCAATCAATTCTGGTATATGAATAACATGTTTTTCAATGCAAAAATCAATGAATATTGTAAATGCACAAACAGTAATTTCTCCGCATTGCAAGGTGCAATTCTGAAATTTTTTGCTTTTTCCTGCTCCTCTTAGCATGATAAAGAAGATTCAAAGAGAGTGAGATGCCAGCTCCTTTCATTCAGTCAGTAGCTTCAAACATTTCTGGTATATGAATAACATGGTTTTTCAATGGCAAAAATCAATGAATATTGTAAATGCACAAACAGTAATTTCTCCGCATTGCAAGGTGCAATTCTGAAATTTTTTGCTTTTTCCTGCTCCTCTTAGCATGATAAAGAAGATTCAAAGAGAGTGAGATGCCAGCTCCTTTCATTCAGTCAGTAGCTTCAATCATTTCTGGACGTTTTTCAATGGCAAAAATCAATGAATATTGTAAATGCACAAACAGTAATTTCTCCGCATTGCAAGGTGCAATTCTGAAATTTTTTGCTTTTTCCTGCTCCTCTTAGCATGATAAAGAAGATTCAAAGAGAGTGAGATGCCAGCTCCTTTCATTCAGTCAGTAGCTTCAAACATTTCTGGTATATGAATAACATGATGTTTTTCAATGGCAAAAATCAATGAATATTGTAAATGCACAAACAGTAATTTCTCCGCATTGCAAGGTGCAATTCTGAAATTTTTTGCTTTTTCCTGCTCCTCTTAGCATGATAAAGAAGATTCACAGAGAGTGAGATGCCAGCTCCTTTCATTCAGTCAGTAGCTTCAATCATTTCTGAACGTTTTTCAATGGCAAAAATCAATGAATATTGTAAATGCACAAACAGTAATTTCTCCGCATTGCAAGGTGCAATTCTGAAATTTTTTGCTTTTTCCTGCTCCTCTTAGCATGATAAACAAGATTCAAAGAGAGTGAGATGCCAGCTCCTTTCATTCAGTCAGTAGCTTCAATCATTTCTGGACGTTTTTCAATGGCAAAAATCAATGAATATTGTAAATGCACAAACAGTAATTTCTCCGCATTGCAAGGTGCAATTCTGAAATTTTTTGCTTTTTCCTGCTCCTCTTAGCATGATAAAGAAGATTCAAAGAGAGTGAGATGCCAGCTCCTTTCATTCAGTCAGTAGCTTCAATCAATTCTGGTATATGAATAACATGTTTTTCAATGCAAAAATCAATGAATATTGTAAATGCACAAACAGTAATTTCTCCGCATTGCAAGGTGCAATTCTGAAATTTTTTGCTTTTTCCTGCTCCTCTTAGTATGATAAAGAAGATTCAAAGAGAGTGAGATGCCAGCTCCTTTCATTCAGTCAGTAGCTTCAAACATTTCTGGTATATGAATAACATGTTTTTTCAATGGCAAAAATCAATGAATATTGTAAATGCACAAACAGTAATTTCTCCGCATTGCAAGGTGCAATTCTGAAATTTTTTGCTTTTTCCTGCTCCTCTTAGCATGATAAAGAAGATTCAAAGAGAGTGAGATGCCAGCTCCTTTCATTCAGTCAGTAGCTTCAATCATTTCTGGACGTTTTTCAATGGCAAAAATCAATGAATATTGTAAATGCACAAACAGTAATTTCTCCGCATTGCAAGGTGCAATTCTGAAATTTTTTGCTTTTTCCTGCTCCTCTTAGCATGATAAAGAAGATTCAAAGAGAGTGAGATGCCAGCTCCTTTCATTCAGTCAGTAGCTTCAAACATTTCTGGTATATGAATAACATGATGTTTTTCAATGGCAAAAATCAATGAATATTGTAAATGCACAAACAGTAATTTCTCCGCATTGCAAGGTGCAATTCTGAAATTTTTTGCTTTTTCCTGCTCCTCTTAGCATGATAAAGAAGATTCACAGAGAGTGAGATGCCAGCTCCTTTCATTCAGTCAGTAGCTTCAATCATTTCTGAACGTTTTTCAATGGCAAAAATCAATGAATATTGTAAATGCACAAACAGTAATTTCTCCGCATTGCAAGGTGCAATTCTGAAATTTTTTGCTTTTTCCTGCTCCTCTTAGCATGATAAAGAAGATTCAAAGAGAGTGAGATGCCAGCTCCTTTCATTCAGTCAGTAGCTTCAATCATTTCTGGACGTTTTTCAATGGCAAAAATCAATGAATATTGTAAATGCACAAACAGTAATTTCTCCGCATTGCAAGGTGCAATTCTGAAATTTTTTGCTTTTTCCTGCTCCTCTTAGCATGATAAACAAGATTCAAAGAGAGTGAGATGCCAGCTCCTTTCATTCAGTCAGTAGCTTCAATCATTTCTGGACGTTTTTCAATGGCAAAAATCAATGAATATTGTAAATGCACAAACAGTAATTTCTCCGCATTGCAAGGTGCAATTCTGAAATTTTTTGCTTTTTCCTGCTCCTCTTAGCATGATAAAGAAGATTCAAAGAGAGTGAGATGCCAGCTCCTTTCATTCAGTCAGTAGCTTCAATCATTTCTGGACGTTTTTCAATGGCAAAAATCATTGAATATTGTAAATGCACAAACAGTAATTTCTCCGCATTGCAAGGTGCAATTCTGAAATTTTTTGCTTTTTCCTGCTCCTCTTAGCATGATAAAGAAGATTCAAAGAGAGTGAGATGCCAGCTCCTTTCATTCAGTCAGTAGCTTCAATCATTTCTGGTATATGAATAACATGATGTTTTTCAATGGCAAAAATCAATGAATATTGTAAATGCACAAACAGTAATTTCTCCGCATTGCAAGGTGCAATTCTGAATTTTTTTGATTTTTCCTGCTCCTCTTAGCATGATAAACAAGATTCAAAGAGAGTGAGATGCCAGCTCCTTTCATTCAGTCAGTAGCTTCAATCATTTCTGGACGTTTTTCAATGGCAAAAATGATTGAATATTGTAAATGCACAAACAGTATTTTCTCCGCATTGCAAGGTGCAATTCTGAAATTTTTTGCTTTTTCCTGCTCCTCTTAGCATGATAAAGAAGATTCAAAGAGAGTGAGATGCCAGCTCCTTTCATTCAGTCAGTAGCTTCAATCATTTCTGGTATATGAATAACGATGTTTTTCAATGGCAAAAATCAATGAATATTGTAAATGCACAAACAGTAATTCCTCCGCATTGCAAGGTGCAATTCTGAAATTTTTTGCTTTTTCCTGCTCCTCTTAGCATGATAAAGAAGATTCAAAGAGAGTGAGATGCCAGCTCCTTTCATTCAGTCAGTAGCTTCAATCATTTCTGGACGTTTTTCAATGGCAAAAATCAATGAATATTGTAAATGCACAAACAGTAATTTCTCCGCATTGCAAGGTGCAATTCTGAAATTTTTTGCTTTTTCCTGCTCCTCTTAGCATGATAAACAAGATTCAAAGAGAGTGAGATGTCAGCTCCTTTCATTCAGTCAGTAGCTTCAATCATTTCTGGACGTTTTTCAATGGCAAAAATCATTGAATATTGTAAATGCACAAACAGTAATTTCTCCGCATTGCAAGGTGCAATTCTGAAATTTTTTGCTTTTTCCTGCTCCTCTTAGCATGATAAAGAAGATTCAAAGAGAGTGAGATGCCAGCTCCTTTCATTCAGTCAGTAGCTTCAATCATTTCTGGTATATGAATAACATGATGTTTTTCAATGGCAAAAATCAATGAATATTGTAAATGCACAAACAGTAATTTCTCCGCATTGCAAGGTGCAATTCTGAAATTTTTTGCTTTTTCCTGCTCCTCTTAGCATGATAAAGAAGATTCAAAGAGAGTGAGATGCCAGCTCCTTTCATTCAGTCAGTAGCTTCAATCATTTCTGGACGTTTTTCAATGGCAAAAATCAATGAATATTGTAAATGCACAAACAGTAATTTCTCCGCATTGCAAGGTGCAATTCTGAAATTTTTTGCTTTTTCCTGCTCCTCTTAGCATGATAAAGAAGATTCAAAGAGAGTGAGATGCCAGCTCCTTTCATTCAGTCAGTAGCTTCAATCATTTCAGGACGTTTTTCAATGGCAAAAATCAATGAATATTGTAAATGCACAAACAGTAATTTCTCCGCATTGCAAGGTGCAATTCTGAAATTTTTTGCTTTTTCCTGCTCCTCTTAGCATGATAAACAAGATTCAAAGAGAGTGAGATGCCAGCTCCTTTCATTCAGTCAGTAGCTTCAATCAATTCTGGTATATGAATAACATGTTTTTCAATGCAAAAATCAATGAATATTGTAAATGCACAAACAGTAATTTCTCCGCATTGCAAGGTGCAATTCTGAAATTTTTTGCTTTTTCCTGCTCCTCTTAGCATGATAAAGAAGATTCAAAGAGAGTGAGATGCCAGCTCCTTTCATTCAGTCAGTAGCTTCAAACATTTCTGGTATATGAATAACATGGTTTTTCAATGGCAAAAATCAATGAATATTGTAAATGCACAAACAGTAATTTCTCCGCATTGCAAGGTGCAATTCTGAAATTTTTTGCTTTTTCCTGCTCCTCTTAGCATGATAAAGAAGATTCAAAGAGAGTGAGATGCCAGCTCCTTTCATTCAGTCAGTAGCTTCAATCATTTCTGGACGTTTTTCAATGGCAAAAATCAATGAATATTGTAAATGCACAAACAGTAATTTCTCCGCATTGCAAGGTGCAATTCTGAAATTTTTTGCTTTTTCCTGCTCCTCTTAGCATGATAAAGAAGATTCAAAGAGAGTGAGATGCCAGCTCCTTTCATTCAGTCAGTAGCTTCAAACATTTCTGGTATATGAATAACATGATGTTTTTCAATGGCAAAAATCAATGAATATTGTAAATGCACAAACAGTAATTTCTCCGCATTGCAAGGTGCAATTCTGAAATTTTTTGCTTTTTCCTGCTCCTCTTAGCATGATAAAGAAGATTCACAGAGAGTGAGATGCCAGCTCCTTTCATTCAGTCAGTAGCTTCAATCATTTCTGAACGTTTTTCAATGGCAAAAATCAATGAATATTGTAAATGCACAAACAGTAATTTCTCCGCATTGCAAGGTGCAATTCTGAAATTTTTTGCTTTTTCCTGCTCCTCTTAGCATGATAAAGAAGATTCAAAGAGAGTGAGATGCCAGCTCCTTTCATTCAGTCAGTAGCTTCAATCATTTCTGGTATATGAATAACATGATGTTTTTCAATGGCACAAATCAATGAATATTGTAAATGCACAAACAGTAATTTCTCCGCATTGCAAGGTGCAATTCTGAAATTTTTTGCTTTTTCCTGCTCCTCTTAGCATGATAAAGAAGATTCAAAGAGAGTGAGATGCCAGCTCCTTTCATTCAGTCAGTAGCTTGAAACATTTCTGGACGTTTTTCAATAGCAAAAATCATTGAATATTGTAAATGCACAAACAGTAATTTCTCCGCATTGCAAGGTGCAATTCTGAAATTTTTTGCTTTTTCCTGCTCCTCTTAGCATGATAAAGAAGATTCAAAGAGAGTGAGATGCCAGCTCCTTTCATTCAGTCAGTAGCTTCAATCATTTCTGGTATATGAATAACATGATGTTTTTCAATGGCAAAAATCAATGAATATTGTAAATGCACAAACAGTAATTTCTCCGCATTGCAAGGTGCAATTCTGAAATTTTTTGCTTTTTCCTGCTCCTCTTAGCATGATAAAGAAGATTCAAAGAGAGTGAGATGCCAGCTCCTTTCATTCAGTCAGTAGCTTCAATCATTTCTGGACGTTTTTCAATGGCAAAAATCATTGAATATTGTAAATGCACAAACAGTAATTTCTCCGCATTGCAAGGTGCAATTCTGAAATTTTTTGCTTTTTCCTGCTCCTCTTAGCATGATAAAGAAGATTCAAAGAGAGTGAGATGCCAGCTCCTTTCATTCAGTCAGTAGCTTCAATCATTTCTGGTATATGAATAACATGATGTTTTTCAATGGCAAAAATCAATGAATATTGTAAATGCACAAACAGTAATTTCTCCGCATTGCAAGGTGCAATTCTGAAATTTTTTGCTTTTTCCTGCTCCTCTTAGCATGATAAAGAAGATTCAAAGAGAGTGAGATGCCAGCTCCTTTCATTAAGTCAGTAGCTTCAATCATTTCTGGACGTTTTTCAATGGCAAAAATCAATGAATATTGTAAATGCACAAACAGTAATTTCTCCGCATTGCAAGGTGCAATTCTGAAATTTTTTGCTTTTTCCAGCTCCTCTTAGCATGATAAAGAAGATTCAAAGAGAGTGAGATGCCAGCTCCTTTCATTCAGTCAGTAGCTTCAATCATTTCAGGACGTTTTTCAATGGCAAAAATCAATGAATATTGTAAATGCACAAACAGTAATTTCTCCGCATTGCAAGGTGCAATTCTGAAATTTTTTGCTTTTTCCTGCTCCTCTTAGCATGATAAACAAGATTCAAAGAGAGTGAGATGCCAGCTCCTTTCATTCAGTCAGTAGCTTCAATCATTTCTGGACGTTTTTCAATGGCAAAAATCAATGAATATTGTAAATGCACAAACAGTAATTTCTCCGCATTGCAAGGTGCAATTCTGAAATTTTTTGCTTTTTCCTGCTCCTCTTAGCATGATAAAGAAGATTCAAAGAGAGTGAGATGCCAGCTCCTTTCATTCAGTCAGTAGCTTCAATCATTTCTGGACGTTTTTCAATGGCAAAAATCATTGAATATTGTAAATGCACAAACAGTAATTTCTCCGCATTGCAAGGTGCAATTCTGAAATTTTTTGCTTTTTCCTGCTCCTCTTAGCATGATAAAGAAGATTCAAAGAGAGTGAGATGCCAGCTCCTTTCATTCAGTCAGTAGCTTCAATCATTTCTGGTATATGAATAACATGATGTTTTTCAATGGCAAAAATCAATGAATATTGTAAATGCACAAACAGTAATTTCTCCGCATTGCAAGGTGCAATTCTGAATTTTTTTGATTTTTCCTGCTCCTCTTAGCATGATAAACAAGATTCAAAGAGAGTGAGATGCCAGCTCCTTTCATTCAGTCAGTAGCTTCAATCATTTCTGGACGTTTTTCAATGGCAAAAATCATTGAATATTGTAAATGCACAAACAGTAATTTCTCCGCATTGCAAGGTGCAATTCTGAAATTTTTTGCTTTTTCCTGCTCCTCTTAGCATGATAAAGAAGATTCAAAGAGAGTGAGATGCCAGCTCCTTTCATTCAGTCAGTAGCTTCAATCATTTCTGGTATATGAATAACGATGTTTTTCAATGGCAAAAATCAATGAATATTGTAAATGCACAAACAGTAATTCCTCCGCATTGCAAGGTGCAATTCTGAAATTTTTTGCTTTTTCCTGCTCCTCTTAGCATGATAAAGAAGATTCAAAGAGAGTGAGATGCCAGCTCCTTTCATTCAGTCAGTAGCTTCAATCATTTCTGGACGTTTTTCAATGGCAAAAATCAATGAATATTGTAAATGCACAAACAGTAATTTCTCCGCATTGCAAGGTGCAATTCTGAAATTTTTTGCTTTTTCCTGCTCCTCTTAGCATGATAAACAAGATTCAAAGAGAGTGAGATGTCAGCTCCTTTCATTCAGTCAGTAGCTTCAATCATTTCTGGACGTTTTTCAATGGCAAAAATCATTGAATATTGTAAATGCACAAACAGTAATTTCTCCGCATTGCAAGGTGCAATTCTGAAATTTTTTGCTTTTTCCTGCTCCTCTTAGCATGATAAAGAAGATTCAAAGAGAGTGAGATGCCAGCTCCTTTCATTCAGTCAGTAGCTTCAATCATTTCTGGTATATGAATAACATGATGTTTTTCAATGGCAAAAATCAATGAATATTGTAAATGCACAAACAGTAATTTCTCCGCATTGCAAGGTGCAATTCTGAAATTTTTTGCTTTTTCCTGCTCCTCTTAGCATGATAAAGAAGATTCAAAGAGAGTGAGATGCCAGCTCCTTTCATTCAGTCAGTAGCTTCAATCATTTCTGGACGTTTTTCAATGGCAAAAATCAATGAATATTGTAAATGCACAAACAGTAATTTCTCCGCATTGCAAGGTGCAATTCTGAAATTTTTTGCTTTTTCCTGCTCCTCTTAGCATGATAAAGAAGATTCAAAGAGAGTGAGATGCCAGCTCCTTTCATTCAGTCAGTAGCTTCAATCATTTCAGGACGTTTTTCAATGGCAAAAATCAATGAATATTGTAAATGCACAAACAGTAATTTCTCCGCATTGCAAGGTGCAATTCTGAAATTTTTTGCTTTTTCCTGCTCCTCTTAGCATGATAAACAAGATTCAAAGAGAGTGAGATGCCAGCTCCTTTCATTCAGTCAGTAGCTTCAATCATTTCTGGACGTTTTTCAATGGCAAAAATCAATGAATATTGTAAATGCACAAACAGTAATTTCTCCGCATTGCAAGGTGCAATTCTGAAATTTTTTGCTTTTTCCTGCTCCTCTTAGCATGATAAAGAAGATTCAAAGAGAGTGAGATGCCAGCTCCTTTCATTCAGTCAGTAGCTTCAAACATTTCTGGTATATGAATAACATGGTTTTTCAATGGCAAAAATCAATGAATATTGTAAATGCACAAACAGTAATTTCTCCGCATTGCAAGGTGCAATTCTGAAATTTTTTGCTTTTTCCTGCTCCTCTTAGCATGATAAAGAAAATTCAAAGAGAGTGAGATGCCAGCTCCTTTCATTCAGTCAGTAGCTTCAATCATTTCTGGACGTTTTTCAATGGCAAAAATCAATGAATATTGTAAATGCACAAACAGTAATTTCTCCGCATTGCAAGGTGCAATTCTGAAATTTTTTGCTTTTTCCTGCTCCTCTTAGCATGATAAAGAAGATTCAAAGAGAGTGAGATGCCAGCTCCTTTCATTCAGTCAGTAGCTTCAAACATTTCTGGTATATGAATAACATGATGTTTTTCAATGGCAAAAATCAATGAATATTGTAAATGCACAAACAGTAATTTCTCCGCATTGCAAGGTGCAATTCTGAAATTTTTTGCTTTTTCCTGCTCCTCTTAGCATGATAAAGAAGATTCACAGAGAGTGAGATGCCAGCTCCTTTCATTCAGTCAGTAGCTTCAATCATTTCTGAACGTTTTTCAATGGCAAAAATCAATGAATATTGTAAATGCACAAACAGTAATTTCTCCGCATTGCAAGGTGCAATTCTGAAATTTTTTGCTTTTTCCTGCTCCTCTTAGCATGATAAACAAGATTCAAAGAGAGTGAGATGCCAGCTCCTTTCATTCAGTCAGTAGCTTCAATCATTTCTGGACGTTTTTCAATGGCAAAAATCAATGAATATTGTAAATGCACAAACAGTAATTTCTCCGCATTGCAAGGTGCAATTCTGAAATTTTTTGCTTTTTCCTGCTCCTCTTAGCATGATAAAGAAGATTCAAAGAGAGTGAGATGCCAGCTCCTTTCATTCAGTCAGTAGCTTCAATCATTTCTGGACGTTTTTCAATGGCAAAAATCATTGAATATTGTAAATGCACAAACAGTAATTTCTCCGCATTGCAAGGTGCAATTCTGAAATTTTTTGCTTTTTCCTGCTCCTCTTAGCATGATAAAGAAGATTCAAAGAGAGTGAGATGCCAGCTCCTTTCATTCAGTCAGTAGCTTCAATCATTTCTGGTATATGAATAACATGATGTTTTTCAATGGCACAAATCAATGAATATTGTAAATGCACAAACAGTAATTTCTCCGCATTGCAAGGTGCAATTCTGAAATTTTTTGCTTTTTCCTGCTCCTCTTAGCATGATAAAGAAGATTCAAAGAGAGTGAGATGCCAGCTCCTTTCATTCAGTCAGTAGCTTCAATCATTTCTGGTATATGAATAACATGATGTTTTTCAATGGCACAAATCAATGAATATTGTAAATGCACAAACAGTAATTTCTCCGCATTGCAAGGTGCAATTCTGAAATTTTTTGCTTTTTCCTGCTCCTCTTAGCATGATAAACAAGATTCAAAGAGAGTGAGATGCCAGCTCCTTTCATTCAGTCAGTAGCTTCAATCATTTCTGGACGTTTTTCAATGGCAAAAATCAATGAATATTGTAAATGCACAAACAGTAATTTCTCCGCATTGCAAGGTGCAATTCTGAAATTTTTTGCTTTTTCCTGCTCCTCTTAGCATGATAAAGAAGATTCAAAGAGAGTGAGATGCCAGCTCCTTTCATTCAGTCAGTAGCTTCAATCATTTCTGGACGTTTTTCAATGGCAAAAATCATTGAATATTGTAAATGCACAAACAGTAATTTCTCCGCATTGCAAGGTGCAATTCTGAAATTTTTTGCTTTTTCCTGCTCCTCTTAGCATGATAAAGAAGATTCAAAGAGAGTGAGATGCCAGCTCCTTTCATTCAGTCAGTAGCTTCAATCATTTCTGGTATATGAATAACATGATGTTTTTCAATGGCACAAATCAATGAATATTGTAAATGCACAAACAGTAATTTCTCCGCATTGCAAGGTGCAATTCTGAAATTTTTTGCTTTTTCCTGCTCCTCTTAGCATGATAAAGAAGATTCAAAGAGAGTGAGATGCCAGCTCCTTTCATTCAGTCAGTAGCTTCAAACATTTCTGGACGTTTTTCAATAGCAAAAATCATTGAATATTGTAAATGCACAAACAGTAATTTCTCCGCATTGCAAGGTGCAATTCTGAAATTTTTTGCTTTTTCCTGCTCCTCTTAGCATGATAAAGAAGATTCAAAGAGAGTGAGATGCCAGCTCCTTTCATTCAGTCAGTAGCTTCAATCATTTCTGGTATATGAATAACATGATGTTTTTCAATGGCAAAAATCAATGAATATTGTAAATGCACAAACAGTAATTTCTCCGCATTGCAAGGTGCAATTCTGAAATTTTTTGCTTTTTCCTGCTCCTCTTAGCATGATAAAGAAGATTCAAAGAGAGTGAGATGCCAGCTCCTTTCATTCAGTCAGTAGCTTCAATCATTTCTGGACGTTTTTCAATGGCAAAAATCATTGAATATTGTAAATGCACAAACAGTAATTTCTCCGCATTGCAAGGTGCAATTCTGAAATTTTTTGCTTTTTCCTGCTCCTCTTAGCATGATAAAGAAGATTCAAAGAGAGTGAGATGCCAGCTCCTTTCATTCAGTCAGTAGCTTCAATCATTTCTGGTATATGAATAACATGATGTTTTTCAATGGCAAAAATCAATGAATATTGTAAATGCACAAACAGTAATTTCTCCGCATTGCAAGGTGCAATTCTGAAATTTTTTGCTTTTTCCTGCTCCTCTTAGCATGATAAACAAGATTCAAAGAGAGTGAGATGCCAGCTCCTTTCATTCAGTCAGTAGCTTCAATCATTTCTGGACGTTTTTCAATGGCAAAAATCAATGAATATTGTAAATGCACAAACAGTAATTTCTCCGCATTGCAAGGTGGAATTCTGAAATTTTTTGCTTTTTCCTGCTCCTCTTAGCATGATAAAGAAGATTCAAAGAGAGTGAGATGCCAGCTCCTTTCATTCAGTCAGTAGCTTCAATCATTTCTGGACGTTTTTCAATGGCAAAAATCATTGAATATTGTAAATGCACAAACAGTAATTTCTCCGCATTGCAAGGTGCAATTCTGAAATTTTTTGCTTTTTCCTGCTCCTCTTAGCATGATAAAGAAGATTCAAAGAGAGTGAGATGCCAGCTCCTTTCATTCAGTCAGTAGCTTCAATCATTTCTGGTATATGAATAACATGATGTTTTTCAATGGCAAAAATCAATGAATATTGTAAATGCACAAACAGTAATTTCTCCGCATTGCAAGGTGCAATTCTGAAATTTTTTGCTTTTTCCTGCTCCTCTTAGCATGATAAACAAGATTCAAAGAGAGTGAGATGCCAGCTCCTTTCATTCAGTCAGTAGCTTCAATCATTTCTGGACGTTTTTCAATGGCAAAAATCAATGAATATTGTAAATGCACAAACAGTAATTTCTCCGCATTGCAAGGTGCAATTCTGAAATTTTTTGCTTTTTCCTGCTCCTCTTAGCATGATAAAGAAGATTCAAAGAGAGTGAGATGCCAGCTCCTTTCATTCAGTCAGTAGCTTCAAACATTTCTGGTATATGAATAGCATGATGTTTTTCAATGTCAAAAATCAATGAATATTGTAAATGCACAAACAGTAATTTCTCCGCCTTGCAAGGTGCAATTCTGAAATTTTTTGCTTTTTCCTGCTCCTCTTAGCATGATAAAGAAGATTCAAAGAGAGTGAGATGCCAGCTCCTTTCATTCAGTCAGTAGCTTCAATCAATTCTGGTATATGAATAACATGATGTTTTTCAATGGCAAAAATCAATGAATATTGTAAATGCACAAACAGTAATTTCTCCGCATTGCAAGGTGCAATTCTGAAATTTTTTGCTTTTTCCTGCTCCTCTTAGCATGATAAACAAGATTCAAAGAGAGTGAGATGCCAGCTCCTTTCATTCAGTCAGTAGCTTCAATCATTTCTGGATGTTTTTCAATGGCAAAAATCAATGAATATTGTAAATGCACAAACAGTAATTTCTCCGCATTGCAAGGTGCAATTCTGAAATTTTTTGCTTTTTCCTGCTCCTCTTAGCATGATAAAGAAGATTCAAAGAGAGTGAGATGCCAGCTCCTTTCATTCAGTCAGTAGCTTCAAACATTTCTGGTATATGAATAACATGGTTTTTCAATGGCAAAAATCAATGAATATTGTAAATGCACAAACAGTAATTTCTCCGCATTGCAAGGTGCAATTCTGAAATTTTTTGCTTTTTCCTGCTCCTCTTAGCATGATAAAGAAGATTCAAAGAGAGTGAGATGCCAGCTCCTTTCATTCAGTCAGTAGCTTCAATCATTTCTGGACGTTTTTCAATGGCAAAAATCAATGAATATTGTAAATGCACAAACAGTAATTTCTCCGCATTGCAAGGTGCAATTCTGAAATTTTTTGCTTTTTCCTGCTCCTCTTAGCATGATAAAGAAGATTCAAAGAGAGTGAGATGCCAGCTCCTTTCATTCAGTCAGTAGCTTCAAACATTTCTGGTATATGAATAACATGATGTTTTTCAATGGCAAAAATCAATGAATATTGTAAATGCACAAACAGTAATTTCTCCGCATTGCAAGGTGCAATTCTGAAATTTTTTGCTTTTTCCTGCTCCTCTTAGCATGATAAAGAAGATTCACAGAGAGTGAGATGCCAGCTCCTTTCATTCAGTCAGTAGCTTCAAACATTTCTGGTATATGAATAACATGATGTTTTTCAATGGCAAAAATCAATGAATATTGTAAATGCACAAACAGTAATTTCTCCTCATTGCAAGGTGCAATTCTGAAATTTTTTGCTTTTTCCTGCTCCTCTTAGCATGATAAAGAAGATTCAAAGAGAGTGAGATGCCAGCTCCTTTCATTCAGTCAGTAGCTTCAAACATTTCTGGACGTTTTTCAATGGCAAAAATCAATGAATATTGTAAATGCACAAACAGTAATTTCTCCGCATTGCAAGGTGCAATTCTGAAATTTTTTGCTTTTTCCTGCTCCTCTTAGCATGATAAAGAAGATTCAAAGAGAGTGAGATGCCAGCTCCTTTCATTCAGTCAGTAGCTTCAATCATTTCTGGACGTTTTTCAATGGCAAAAATCAATGAATATTGTAAATGCACAAACAGTAATTTCTCCGCATTGCAAGGTGCAATTCTGAAATTTTTTGCTTTTTCCTGCTCCTCTTAGCATGATAAAGAAGATTCAAAGAGAGTGAGATGCCAGCTCCTTTCATTCAGTCAGTAGCTTCAAACATTTCTGGTATATGAATAACATGATGTTTTTCAATGGCAAAAATCAATGAATATTGTAAATGCACAAACAGTAATTTCTCCGCATTGGAAGGTGCAATTCTGAAATTTTTTGCTTTTTCCTGCTCCTCTTAGCATGATAAAGAAGATTCAAAGAGAGTGAGATGCCAGCTCCTTTCATTCAGTCAGTAGCTTCAATCATTTCTGAACGTTTTTCAATGGCAAAAATCATTGAATATTGTAAATGCACAAACAGTAATTTCTCCGCATTGCAAGGTGCAATTCTGAAATTTTTTGCTTTTTCCTGCTCCTCTTAGCATGATAAAGAAGATTCAAAGAGAGTGAGATGCCAGCTCCTTTCATTCAGTCAGTAGCTTCAAACATTTCTGGTATATGAATAACATGATGTTTTTCAATGGCAAAAATCAATGAATATTGTAAATGCACAAACAGTAATTTCTCCTCATTGCAAGGTGCAATTCTGAAATTTTTTGCTTTTTCCTGCTCCTCTTAGCATGATAAAGAAGATTCAAAGAGAGTGAGATGCCAGCTCCTTTCATTCAGTCAGTAGCTTCAAACATTTCTGGACGTTTTTCAATGGCAAAAATCAATGAATATTGTAAATGCACAAACAGTAATTTCTCCGCATTGCAAGGTGCAATTCTGAAATTTTTTGCTTTTTCCTGCTCCTCTTAGCATGATAAAGAAGATTCAAAGAGAGTGAGATGCCAGCTCCTTTCATTCAGTCAGTAGCTTCAATCATTTCTGGACGTTTTTCAATGGCAAAAATCAATGAATATTGTAAATGCACAAACAGTAATTTCTCCGCATTGCAAGGTGCAATTCTGAAATTTTTTGCTTTTTCCTGCTCCTCTTAGCATGATAAAGAAGATTCAAAGAGAGTGAGATGCCAGCTCCTTTCATTCAGTCAGTAGCTTCAAACATTTCTGGTATATGAATAACATGATGATTTTCAATGGCAAAAATCAATGAATATTGTAAATGCACAAACAGTAATTTCTCCGCATTGGAAGGTGCAATTCTGAAATTTTTTGCTTTTTCCTGCTCCTCTTAGCATGATAAAGAAGATTCAAAGAGAGTGAGATGCCAGCTCCTTTCATTCAGTCAGTAGCTTCAATCATTTCTGGACGTTTTTCAATGGCAAAAATCATTGAATATTGTAAATGCACAAACAGTAATTTCTCCGCATTGCAAGGTGCAATTCTGAAATTTTTTGCTTTTTCCTGCTCCTCTTAGCATGATAAAGAAGATTCAAAGAGAGTGAGATGCCAGCTCCTTTCATTCAGTCAGTAGCTTCAATCATTTCTGGTATATGAATAACATGATGTTTTTCAATGGCAAAAATCAATGAATATTGTAAATGCACAAACAGTAATTTCTCCGCATTGCAAGGTGCAATTCTGAAATTTTTTGCTTTTTCCTGCTCCTCTTAGCATGATAAACAAGATTCAAAGAGAGTGAGATGCCAGCTCCTTTCATTCAGTCAGTAGCTTCAATCATTTCTGGACGTTTTTCAATGGCAAAAATCAATGAATATTGTAAATGCACAAACAGTAATTTCTCCGCATTGCAAGGTGCAATTCTGAAATTTTTTGCTTTTTCCTGCTCCTCTTAGCATGATAAAGAAGATTCAAAGAGAGTGAGATGCCAGCTCCTTTCATTCAGTCAGTAGCTTCAAACATTTCTGGTATATGAATAACATGATGTTTTTCAATGGCAAAAATCAATGAATATTGTAAATGCACAAACAGTAATTTCTCCGCATTGGAAGGTGCAATTCTGAAATTTTTTGCTTTTTCCTGCTCCTCTTAGCATGATAAAGAAGATTCAAAGAGAGTGAGATGCCAGCTCCTTTCATTCAGTCAGTAGCTTCAATCATTTCTGGACGTTTTTCAATGGCAAAAATCATTGAATATTGTAAATGCACAAACAGTAATTTCTCCGCATTGCAAGGTGCAATTCTGAAATTTTTTGCTTTTTCCTGCTCCTCTTAGCATGATAAAGAAGATTCAAAGAGAGTGAGATGCCAGCTCCTTTCATTCAGTCAGTAGCTTCAATCATTTCTGGTATATGAATAACATGATGTTTTTCAATGGCAAAAATCAATGAATATTGTAAATGCACAAACAGTAATTTCTCCGCATTGCAAGGTGCAATTCTGAAATTTTTTGCTTTTTCCTGCTCCTCTTAGCATGATAAACAAGATTCAAAGAGAGTGAGATGCCAGCTCCTTTCATTCAGTCAGTAGCTTCAATCATTTCTGGACGTTTTTCAATGGCAAAAATCAATGAATATTGTAAATGCACAAACAGTAATTTCTCCGCATTGCAAGGTGCAATTCTGAAATTTTTTGCTTTTTCCTGCTCCTCTTAGCATGATAAAGAAGATTCAAAGAGAGTGAGATGCCAGCTCCTTTCATTCAGTCAGTAGCTTCAAACATTTCTGGTATATGAATAGCATGATGTTTTTCAATGGCAAAAATCAATGAATATTGTAAATGCACAAACAGTAATTTCTCCGCCTTGCAAGGTGCAATTCTGAAATTTTTTGCTTTTTCCTGCTCCTCTTAGCATGATAAAGAAGATTCAAAGAGAGTGAGATGCCAGCTCCTTTCATTCAGTCAGTAGCTTCAATCATTTCTGGACGTTTTTCAATGGCAAAAATCATTGAATATTGTAAATGCACAAACAGTAATTTCTCCGCATTGCAAGGTGCAATTCTGAAATTTTTTGCTTTTTCCTGCTCCTCTTAGCATGATAAAGAAGATTCAAAGAGAGTGAGATGCCAGCTCCTTTCATTCAGTCAGTAGCTTCAATCATTTCTGGTATATGAATAACATGATGTTTTTCAATGGCAAAAATCAATGAATATTGTAAATGCACAAACAGTAATTTCTCCGCATTGCAAGGTGCAATTCTGAAATTTTTTGCTTTTTCCTGCTCCTCTTAGCATGATAAACAAGATTCAAAGAGAGTGAGATGCCAGCTCCTTTCATTCAGTCAGTAGCTTCAATCATTTCTGGATGTTTTTCAATGGCAAAAATCAATGAATATTGTAAATGCACAAACAGTAATTTCTCCGCATTGCAAGGTGCAATTCTGAAATTTTTTGCTTTTTCCTGCTCCTCTTAGCATGATAAAGAAGATTCAAAGAGAGTGAGATGCCAGCTCCTTTCATTCAGTCAGTAGCTTCAAACATTTCTGGTATATGAATAACATGATGTTTTTCAATGGCAAAAATCAATGAATATTGTAAATGCACAAACAGTAATTTCTCCGCATTGCAAGGTGCAATTCTGAAATTTTTTGCTTTTTCCTGCTCCTCTTAGCATGATAAACAAGATTCAAAGAGAGTGAGATGCCAGCTCCTTTCATTCAGTCAGTAGCTTCAATCATTTCTGGACGTTTTTCAATGGCAAAAATCAATGAATATTGTAAATGCACAAACAGTAATTTCTCCGCATTGCAAGGTGCAATTCTGAAATTTTTTGCTTTTTCCTGCTCCTCTTAGCATGATAAAGAAGATTCAAAGAGAGTGAGATGCCAGCTCCTTTCATTCAGTCAGTAGCTTCAAACATTTCTGGTATATGAATAACATGTTTTTCAATGGCAAAAATCAATGAATATTGTAAATGCACAAACAGTAATTTCTCCGCATTGCAAGGTGCAATTCTGAAATTTTTTGCTTTTTCCTGCTCCTCTTAGCATGATAAAGAAGATTCAAAGAGAGTGAGATGCCAGCTCCTTTCATTCAGTCAGTAGCTTCAATCATTTCTGGACGTTTTTCAATGGCAAAAATCAATGAATATTGTAAATGCACAAACAGTAATTTCTCCGCATTGCAAGGTGCAATTCTGAAATTTTTTGCTTTTTCCTGCTCCTCTTAGCATGATAAACAAGATTCAAAGAGAGTGAGATGCCAGCTCCTTTCATTCAGTCAGTAGCTTCAATCATTTCTGGACGTTTTTCAATGGCAAAAATCAATGAATATTGTAAATGCACAAACAGTAATTTCTCCGCATTGCAAGGTGCAATTCTGAAATTTTTTGCTTTTTCCTGCTCCTCTTAGCATGATAAAGAAGATTCAAAGAGAGTGAGATGCCAGCTCCTTTCATTCAGTCAGTAGCTTCAATCAATTCTGGTATATGAATAACATGATGTTTTTCAATGGCAAAAATCAATGAATATTGTAAATGCACAAACAGTAATTTCTCCGCATTGCAAGGTGCAATTCTGAAATTTTTTGCTTTTTCCTGCTCCTCTTAGCATGATAAACAAGATTCAAAGAGAGTGAGATGCCAGCTCCTTTCATTCAGTCAGTAGCTTCAATCATTTCTGGATGTTTTTCAATGGCAAAAATCAATGAATATTGTAAATGCACAAACAGTAATTTCTCCGCATTGCAAGGTGCAATTCTGAAATTTTTTGCTTTTTCCTGCTCCTCTTAGCATGATAAAGAAGATTCAAAGAGAGTGAGATGCCAGCTCCTTTCATTCAGTCAGTAGCTTCAAACATTTCTGGTATATGAATAACATGGTTTTTCAATGGCAAAAATCAATGAATATTGTAAATGCACAAACAGTAATTTCTCCGCATTGCAAGGTGCAATTCTGAAATTTTTTGCTTTTTCCTGCTCCTCTTAGCATGATAAAGAAGATTCAAAGAGAGTGAGATGCCAGCTCCTTTCATTCAGTCAGTAGCTTCAATCATTTCTGGACGTTTTTCAATGGCAAAAATCAATGAATATTGTAAATGCACAAACAGTAATTTCTCCGCATTGCAAGGTGCAATTCTGAAATTTTTTGCTTTTTCCTGCTCCTCTTAGCATGATAAAGAAGATTCAAAGAGAGTGAGATGCCAGCTCCTTTCATTCAGTCAGTAGCTTCAAACATTTCTGGTATATGAATAACATGATGTTTTTCAATGGCAAAAATCAATGAATATTGTAAATGCACAAACAGTAATTTCTCCGCATTGCAAGGTGCAATTCTGAAATTTTTTGCTTTTTCCTGCTCCTCTTAGCATGATAAAGAAGATTCACAGAGAGTGAGATGCCAGCTCCTTTCATTCAGTCAGTAGCTTCAAACATTTCTGGTATATGAATAACATGATGTTTTTCAATGGCAAAAATCAATGAATATTGTAAATGCACAAACAGTAATTTCTCCTCATTGCAAGGTGCAATTCTGAAATTTTTTGCTTTTTCCTGCTCCTCTTAGCATGATAAAGAAGATTCAAAGAGAGTGAGATGCCAGCTCCTTTCATTCAGTCAGTAGCTTCAAACATTTCTGGACGTTTTTCAATGGCAAAAATCAATGAATATTGTAAATGCACAAACAGTAATTTCTCCGCATTGCAAGGTGCAATTCTGAAATTTTTTGCTTTTTCCTGCTCCTCTTAGCATGATAAAGAAGATTCAAAGAGAGTGAGATGCCAGCTCCTTTCATTCAGTCAGTAGCTTCAATCATTTCTGGACGTTTTTCAATGGCAAAAATCAATGAATATTGTAAATGCACAAACAGTAATTTCTCCGCATTGCAAGGTGCAATTCTGAAATTTTTTGCTTTTTCCTGCTCCTCTTAGCATGATAAAGAAGATTCAAAGAGAGTGAGATGCCAGCTCCTTTCATTCAGTCAGTAGCTTCAAACATTTCTGGTATATGAATAACATGATGTTTTTCAATGGCAAAAATCAATGAATATTGTAAATGCACAAACAGTAATTTCTCCGCATTGGAAGGTGCAATTCTGAAATTTTTTGCTTTTTCCTGCTCCTCTTAGCATGATAAAGAAGATTCAAAGAGAGTGAGATGCCAGCTCCTTTCATTCAGTCAGTAGCTTCAATCATTTCTGGACGTTTATCAATGGCAAAAATCATTGAATATTGTAAATGCACAAACAGTAATTTCTCCGCATTGCAAGGTGCAATTCTGAAATTTTTTGCTTTTTCCTGCTCCTCTTAGCATGATAAAGAAGATTCAAAGAGAGTGAGATGCCAGCTCCTTTCATTCAGTCAGTAGCTTCAAACATTTCTGGTATATGAATAACATGATGTTTTTCAATGGCAAAAATCAATGAATATTGTAAATGCACAAACAGTAATTTCTCCTCATTGCAAGGTGCAATTCTGAAATTTTTTGCTTTTTCCTGCTCCTCTTAGCATGATAAAGAAGATTCAAAGAGAGTGAGATGCCAGCTCCTTTCATTCAGTCAGTAGCTTCAAACATTTCTGGACGTTTTTCAATGGCAAAAATCAATGAATATTGTAAATGCACAAACAGTAATTTCTCCGCATTGCAAGGTGCAATTCTGAAATTTTTTGCTTTTTCCTGCTCCTCTTAGCATGATAAAGAAGATTCAAAGAGAGTGAGATGCCAGCTCCTTTCATTCAGTCAGTAGCTTCAATCATTTCTGGACGTTTTTCAATGGCAAAAATCAATGAATATTGTAAATGCACAAACAGTAATTTCTCCGCATTGCAAGGTGCAATTCTGAAATTTTTTGCTTTTTCCTGCTCCTCTTAGCATGATAAAGAAGATTCAAAGAGAGTGAGATGCCAGCTCCTTTCATTCAGTCAGTAGCTTCAAACATTTCTGGTATATGAATAACATGATGTTTTTCAATGGCAAAAATCAATGAATATTGTAAATGCACAAACAGTAATTTCTCCGCATTGGAAGGTGCAATTCTGAAATTTTTTGCTTTTTCCTGCTCCTCTTAGCATGATAAAGAAGATTCAAAGAGAGTGAGATGCCAGCTCCTTTCATTCAGTCAGTAGCTTCAATCATTTCTGGACGTTTTTCAATGGCAAAAATCATTGAATATTGTAAATGCACAAACAGTAATTTCTCCGCATTGCAAGGTGCAATTCTGAAATTTTTTGCTTTTTCCTGCTCCTCTTAGCATGATAAAGAAGATTCAAAGAGAGTGAGATGCCAGCTCCTTTCATTCAGTCAGTAGCTTCAAACATTTCTGGTATATGAATAACATGGTTTTTCAATGGCAAAAATCAATGAATATTGTAAATGCACAAACAGTAATTTCTCCGCATTGCAAGGTGCAATTCTGAAATTTTTTGCTTTTTCCTGCTCCTCTTAGCATGATAAAGAAGATTCAAAGAGAGTGAGATGCCAGCTCCTTTCATTCAGTCAGTAGCTTCAATCATTTCTGGACGTTTTTCAATGGCAAAAATCAATGAATATTGTAAATGCACAAACAGTAATTTCTCCGCATTGCAAGGTGCAATTCTGAAATTTTTTGCTTTTTCCTGCTCCTCTTAGCATGATAAAGAAGATTCAAAGAGAGTGAGATGCCAGCTCCTTTCATTCAGTCAGTAGCTTCAAACATTTCTGGTATATGAATAACATGATGTTTTTCAATGGCAAAAATCAATGAATATTGTAAATGCACAAACAGTAATTTCTCCGCATTGCAAGGTGCAATTCTGAAATTTTTTGCTTTTTCCTGCTCCTCTTAGCATGATAAAGAAGATTCACAGAGAGTGAGATGCCAGCTCCTTTCATTCAGTCAGTAGCTTCAAACATTTCTGGTATATGAATAACATGATGTTTTTCAATGGCAAAAATCAATGAATATTGTAAATGCACAAACAGTAATTTCTCCTCATTGCAAGGTGCAATTCTGAAATTTTTTGCTTTTTCCTGCTCCTCTTAGCATGATAAAGAAGATTCAAAGAGAGTGAGATGCCAGCTCCTTTCATTCAGTCAGTAGCTTCAAACATTTCTGGACGTTTTTCAATGGCAAAAATCAATGAATATTGTAAATGCACAAACAGTAATTTCTCCGCATTGCAAGGTGCAATTCTGAAATTTTTTGCTTTTTCCTGCTCCTCTTAGCATGATAAAGAAGATTCAAAGAGAGTGAGATGCCAGCTCCTTTCATTCAGTCAGTAGCTTCAATCATTTCTGGACGTTTTTCAATGGCAAAAATCAATGAATATTGTAAATGCACAAACAGTAATTTCTCCGCATTGCAAGGTGCAATTCTGAAATTTTTTGCTTTTTCCTGCTCCTCTTAGCATGATAAAGAAGATTCAAAGAGAGTGAGATGCCAGCTCCTTTCATTCAGTCAGTAGCTTCAAACATTTCTGGTATATGAATAACATGATGTTTTTCAATGGCAAAAATCAATGAATATTGTAAATGCACAAACAGTAATTTCTCCGCATTGGAAGGTGCAATTCTGAAATTTTTTGCTTTTTCCTGCTCCTCTTAGCATGATAAAGAAGATTCAAAGAGAGTGAGATGCCAGCTCCTTTCATTCAGTCAGTAGCTTCAATCATTTCTGGACGTTTTTCAATGGCAAAAATCATTGAATATTGTAAATGCACAAACAGTAATTTCTCCGCATTGCAAGGTGCAATTCTGAAATTTTTTGCTTTTTCCTGCTCCTCTTAGCATGATAAAGAAGATTCAAAGAGAGTGAGATGCCAGCTCCTTTCATTCAGTCAGTAGCTTCAAACATTTCTGGTATATGAATAACATGATGTTTTTCAATGGCAAAAATCAATGAATATTGTAAATGCACAAACAGTAATTTCTCCTCATTGCAAGGTGCAATTCTGAAATTTTTTGCTTTTTCCTGCTCCTCTTAGCATGATAAAGAAGATTCAAAGAGAGTGAGATGCCAGCTCCTTTCATTCAGTCAGTAGCTTCAAACATTTCTGGACGTTTTTCAATGGCAAAAATCAATGAATATTGTAAATGCACAAACAGTAATTTCTCCGCATTGCAAGGTGCAATTCTGAAATTTTTTGCTTTTTCCTGCTCCTCTTAGCATGATAAAGAAGATTCAAAGAGAGTGAGATGCCAGCTCCTTTCATTCAGTCAGTAGCTTCAATCATTTCTGGACGTTTTTCAATGGCAAAAATCAATGAATATTGTAAATGCACAAACAGTAATTTCTCCGCATTGCAAGGTGCAATTCTGAAATTTTTTGCTTTTTCCTGCTCCTCTTAGCATGATAAAGAAGATTCAAAGAGAGTGAGATGCCAGCTCCTTTCATTCAGTCAGTAGCTTCAAACATTTCTGGTATATGAATAACATGATGTTTTTCAATGGCAAAAATCAATGAATATTGTAAATGCACAAACAGTAATTTCTCCGCATTGGAAGGTGCAATTCTGAAATTTTTTGCTTTTTCCTGCTCCTCTTAGCATGATAAAGAAGATTCAAAGAGAGTGAGATGCCAGCTCCTTTCATTCAGTCAGTAGCTTCAATCATTTCTGGACGTTTTTCAATGGCAAAAATCATTGAATATTGTAAATGCACAAACAGTAATTTCTCCGCATTGCAAGGTGCAATTCTGAAATTTTTTGCTTTTTCCTGCTCCTCTTAGCATGATAAAGAAGATTCAAAGAGAGTGAGATGCCAGCTCCTTTCATTCAGTCAGTAGCTTCAATCATTTCTGGTATATGAATAACGTGATGTTTTTCAATGGCAAAAATCAATGAATATTGTAAATGCACAAACAGTAATTTCTCCGCATTGCAAGGTGCAATTCTGAAATTTTTTGCTTTTTCCTGCTCCTCTTAGCATGATAAACAAGATTCAAAGAGAGTGAGATGCCAGCTCCTTTCATTCAGTCAGTAGCTTCAATCATTTCTGGACGTTTTTCAATGGCAAAAATCAATGAATATTGTAAATGCACAAACAGTAATTTCTCCGCATTGCAAGGTGCAATTCTGAAATTTTTTGCTTTTTCCTGCTCCTCTTAGCATGATAAAGAAGATTCAAAGAGAGTGAGATGCCAGCTCCTTTCATTCAGTCAGTAGCTTCAAACATTTCTGGTATATGAATAGCATGATGTTTTTCAATGGCAAAAATCAATGAATATTGTAAATGCACAAACAGTAATTTCTCCGCCTTGCAAGGTGCAATTCTGAAATTTTTTGCTTTTTCCTGCTCCTCTTAGCATGATAAAGAAGATTCAAAGAGAGTGAGATGCCAGCTCCTTTCATTCAGTCAGTAGCTTCAATCATTTCTGGACGTTTTTCAATGGCAAAAATCATTGAATATTGTAAATGCACAAACAGTAATTTCTCCGCATTGCAAGGTGCAATTCTGAAATTTTTTGCTTTTTCCTGCTCCTCTTAGCATGATAAAGAAGATTCAAAGAGAGTGAGATGCCAGCTCCTTTCATTCAGTCAGTAGCTTCAATCATTTCTGGTATATGAATAACATGATGTTTTTCAATGGCAAAAATCAATGAATATTGTAAATGCACAAACAGTAATTTCTCCGCATTGCAAGGTGCAATTCTGAAATTTTTTGCTTTTTCCTGCTCCTCTTAGCATGATAAACAAGATTCAAAGAGAGTGAGATGCCAGCTCCTTTCATTCAGTCAGTAGCTTCAATCATTTCTGGATGTTTTTCAATGGCAAAAATCAATGAATATTGTAAATGCACAAACAGTAATTTCTCCGCATTGCAAGGTGCAATTCTGAAATTTTTTGCTTTTTCCTGCTCCTCTTAGCATGATAAAGAAGATTCAAAGAGAGTGAGATGCCAGCTCCTTTCATTCAGTCAGTAGCTTCAAACATTTCTGGTATATGAATAACATGATGTTTTTCAATGGCAAAAATCAATGAATATTGTAAATGCACAAACAGTAATTTCTCCGCATTGCAAGGTGCAATTCTGAAATTTTTTGCTTTTTCCTGCTCCTCTTAGCATGATAAACAAGATTCAAAGAGAGTGAGATGCCAGCTCCTTTCATTCAGTCAGTAGCTTCAATCATTTCTGGACGTTTTTCAATGGCAAAAATCAATGAATATTGTAAATGCACAAACAGTAATTTCTCCGCATTGCAAGGTGCAATTCTGAAATTTTTTGCTTTTTCCTGCTCCTCTTAGCATGATAAAGAAGATTCAAAGAGA
Source organism: Phyllobates terribilis (assembly GCF_046119375.1). Taxonomy (NCBI): domain Eukaryota; kingdom Metazoa; phylum Chordata; class Amphibia; order Anura; family Dendrobatidae; genus Phyllobates; species Phyllobates terribilis. The sequence goes on along the minus strand of NW_027364452.1, from coordinate 130,879 downwards.
GTGAGATGCCAGCTCCTTTCATTCAGTCAGTAGCTTCAAACATTTCTGGTATATGAATAACATGATGTTTTTCAATGGCAAAAATCAATGAATATTGTAAATGCACAAACAGTAATTTCTCCGCATTGCAAGGTGCAATTCTGAAATTTTTTGCTTTTTCCTGCTCCTCTTAGCATGATAAAGAAGATTCAAAGAGAGTGAGATGCCAGCTCCTTTCATTCAGTCAGTAGCTTCAATCATTTCTGGACGTTTTTCAATGGCAAAAATCAATGAATATTGTAAATGCACAAACAGTAATTTCTCCGCATTGCAAGGTGCAATTCTGAAATTTTTTGCTTTTTCCTGCTCCTCTTAGCATGATAAACAAGATTCAAAGAGAGTGAGATGCCAGCTCCTTTCATTCAGTCAGTAGCTTCAATCATTTCTGGACGTTTTTCAATGGCAAAAATCAATGAATATTGTAAATGCACAAACAGTAATTTCTCCGCATTGCAAGGTGCAATTCTGAAATTTTTTGCTTTTTCCTGCTCCTCTTAGCATGATAAAGAAGATTCAAAGAGAGTGAGATGCCAGCTCCTTTCATTCAGTCAGTAGCTTCAATCAATTCTGGTATATGAATAACATGATGTTTTTCAATGGCAAAAATCAATGAATATTGTAAATGCACAAACAGTAATTTCTCCGCATTGCAAGGTGCAATTCTGAAATTTTTTGCTTTTTCCTGCTCCTCTTAGCATGATAAACAAGATTCAAAGAGAGTGAGATGCCAGCTCCTTTCATTCAGTCAGTAGCTTCAATCATTTCTGGATGTTTTTCAATGGCAAAAATCAATGAATATTGTAAATGCACAAACAGTAATTTCTCCGCATTGCAAGGTGCAATTCTGAAATTTTTTGCTTTTTCCTGCTCCTCTTAGCATGATAAAGAAGATTCAAAGAGAGTGAGATGCCAGCTCCTTTCATTCAGTCAGTAGCTTCAAACGTTTCTGGTATATGAATAACATGGTTTTTCAATGGCAAAAATCAATGAATATTGTAAATGCACAAACAGTAATTTCTCCGCATTGCAAGGTGCAATTCTGAAATTTTTTGCTTTTTCCTGCTCCTCTTAGCATGATAAAGAAGATTCAAAGAGAGTGAGATGCCAGCTCCTTTCATTCAGTCAGTAGCTTCAATCATTTCTGGACGTTTTTCAATGGCAAAAATCAATGAATATTGTAAATGCACAAACAGTAATTTCTCCGCATTGCAAGGTGCAATTCTGAAATTTTTTGCTTTTTCCTGCTCCTCTTAGCATGATAAAGAAGATTCAAAGAGAGTGAGATGCCAGCTCCTTTCATTCAGTCAGTAGCTTCAAACATTTCTGGTATATGAATAACATGATGTTTTTCAATGGCAAAAATCAATGAATATTGTAAATGCACAAACAGTAATTTCTCCACATTGCAAGGTGCAATTCTGAAATTTTTTGCTTTTTCCTGCTCCTCTTAGCATGATAAAGAAGATTCACAGAGAGTGAGATGCCAGCTCCTTTCATTCAGTCAGTAGCTTCAATCATTTCTGAACGTTTTTCAATGGCAAAAATCAATGAATATTGTAAATGCACAAACAGTAATTTCTCCGCATTGCAAGGTGCAATTCTGAAATTTTTTGCTTTTTCCTGCTCCTCTTAGCATGATAAAGAAGATTCAAAGAGAGTGAGATGCCAGCTCCTTTCATTCAGTCAGTAGCTTCAATCATTTCTGGTATATGAATAACATGATGTTTTTCAATGGCAAAAATCAATGAATATTGTAAATGCACAAACAGTAATTTCTCCGCATTGCAAGGTGCAATTCTGAAATTTTTTGCTTTTTCCTGCTCCTCTTAGCATGATAAAGAAGATTCAAAGAGAGTGAGATGCCAGCTCCTTTCATTCAGTCAGTAGCTTCAAACATTTCTGGACGTTTTTCAATAGCAAAAATTATTGAATATTGTAAATGCACAAACAGTAATTTCTCCGCATTGCAAGGTGCAATTCTGAAATTTTTTGCTTTTTCCTGCTCCTCTTAGCATGATAAAGAAGATTCAAAGAGAGTGAGATGCCAGCTCCTTTCAATCAGTCAGTAGCTTCAATCATTTCTGGTATATGAATAACATGATGTTTTTCAATGGCAAAAATCAATGAATATTGTAAATGCACAAACAGTAATTTCTCCGCATTGCAAGGTGCAATTCTGAAATTTTTTGCTTTTTCCTGCTCCTCTTAGCATGATAAACAAGATTCAAAGAGAGTGAGATGCCAGCTCCTTTCATTCAGTCAGTAGCTTCAATCATTTCTGGACGTTTTTCAATGGCAAAAATCAATGAATATTGTAAATGCACAAACAGTAATTTCTCCGCATTGCAAGGTGCAATTCTGAAATTTTTTGCTTTTTCCTGCTCCTCTTAGCATGATAAAGAAGATTCAAAGAGAGTGAGATGCCAGCTCCTTTCATTCAGTCAGTAGCTTCAAACATTTCTGGTATATGAATAACATGATGTTTTTCAATGGCAAAAATCAATGAATATTGTAAATGCACAAACAGTAATTTCTCCGCATTGCAAGGTGCAATTCTGAAATTTTTTGCTTTTTCCTGCTCCTCTTAGCATGATAAAGAAGATTCAAAGAGAGTGAGATGCCAGCTCCTTTCATTCAGTCAGTAGCTTCAATCATTTCTGGACGTTTTTCAATGGCAAAAATCAATGAATATTGTAAATGCACAAACAGTAATTTCTCCGCATTGCAAGGTGCAATTCTGAAATTTTTTGCTTTTTCCTGCTCCTCTTAGCATGATAAACAAGATTCAAAGAGAGTGAGATGCCAGCTCCTTTCATTCAGTCAGTAGCTTCAATCATTTCTGGACGTTTTTCAATGGCAAAAATCAATGAATATTGTAAATGCACAAACAGTAATTTCTCCGCATTGCAAGTTGCAATTCTGAAATTTTTTGCTTTTTCCTGCTCCTCTTAGCATGATAAAGAAGATTCAAAGAGAGTGAGATGCCAGCTCCTTTCATTCAGTCAGTAGCTTCAATCAATTCTGGTATATGAATAACATGATGTTTTTCAATGGCAAAAATCAATGAATATTGTAAATGCACAAACAGTAATTTCTCCGCATTGCAAGGTGCAATTCTGAAATTTTTTGCTTTTTCCTGCTCCTCTTAGCATGATAAACAAGATTCAAAGAGAGTGAGATGCCAGCTCCTTTCATTCAGTCAGTAGCTTCAATCATTTCTGGATGTTTTTCAATGGCAAAAATCAATGAATATTGTAAATGCACAAACAGTAATTTCTCCGCATTGCAAGGTGCAATTCTGAAATTTTTTGCTTTTTCCTGCTCCTCTTAGCATGATAAAGAAGATTCAAAGAGAGTGAGATGCCAGCTCCTTTCATTCAGTCAGTAGCTTCAAACATTTCTGGTATATGAATAACATGGTTTTTCAATGGCAAAAATCAATGAATATTGTAAATGCACAAACAGTAATTTCTCCGCATTGCAAGGTGCAATTCTGAAATTTTTTGCTTTTTCCTGCTCCTCTTAGCATGATAAAGAAGATTCAAAGAGAGTGAGATGCCAGCTCCTTTCATTCAGTCAGTAGCTTCAATCATTTCTGGACGTTTTTCAATGGCAAAAATCAATGAATATTGTAAATGCACAAACAGTAATTTCTCCGCATTGCAAGGTGCAATTCTGAAATTTTTTGCTTTTTCCTGCTCCTCTTAGCATGATAAAGAAGATTCAAAGAGAGTGAGATGCCAGCTCCTTTCATTCAGTCAGTAGCTTCAAACATTTCTGGTATATGAATAACATGATGTTTTTCAATGGCAAAAATCAATGAATATTGTAAATGCACAAACAGTAATTTCTCCACATTGCAAGGTGCAATTCTGAAATTTTTTGCTTTTTCCTGCTCCTCTTAGCATGATAAAGAAGATTCACAGAGAGTGAGATGCCAGCTCCTTTCATTCAGTCAGTAGCTTCAATCATTTCTGAACGTTTTTCAATGGCAAAAATCAATGAATATTGTAAATGCACAAACAGTAATTTCTCCGCATTGCAAGGTGCAATTCTGAAATTTTTTGCTTTTTCCTGCTCCTCTTAGCATGATAAACAAGATTCAAAGAGAGTGAGATGCCAGCTCCTTTCATTCAGTCAGTAGCTTCAATCATTTCTGGACGTTTTTCAATGGCAAAAATCAATGAATATTGTAAATGCACAAACAGTAATTTCTCCGCATTGCAAGGTGCAATTCTGAAATTTTTTGCTTTTTTCTGCTCCTCTTAGCATGATAAAGAAGACTCAAAGAGAGTGAGATGCCAGCTCCTTTCATTCAGTCAGTAGCTTCAAACATTTCTGGTATATGAATAACATGATGTTTTTCAATGGCAAAAATCAATGAATATTGTAAATGCACAAACAGTAATTTCTCCGCATTGCAAGGTGCAATTCTGAAATTTTTTGCTTTTTCCTGCTCCTCTTAGCATGATAAAGAAGATTCAAAGAGAGTGAGATGCCAGCTCCTTTCATTCAGTCAGTAGCTTCAATCATTTCTGGACGTTTTTCAATGGCAAAAATCAATGAATATTGTAAATGCACAAACAGTAATTTCTCCGCATTGCAAGGTGCAATTCTGAATTTTTTTGCTTTTTCCTGCTCCTCTTAGCATGATAAACAAGATTCAAAGAGAGTGAGATGCCAGCTCCTTTCATTCAGTCAGTAGCTTCAATCATTTCTGGACGTTTTTCAATGGCAAAAATCAATGAATATTGTAAATGCACAAACAGTAATTTCTCCGCATTGCAAGGTGCAATTCTGAAATTTTTTGCTTTTTCCTGCTCCTCTTAGCATGATAAAGAAGATTCAAAGAGAGTGAGATGCCAGCTCCTTTCATTCAGTCAGTAGCTTCAATCATTTCTGGACGTTTTTCAATGGCAAAAATCATTGAATATTGTAAATGCACAAACAGTAATTTCTCCGCATTGCAAGGTGCAATTCTGAAATTTTTTGCTTTTTCCTGCTCCTCTTAGCATGATAAAGAAGATTCAAAGAGAGTGAGATGCCAGCTCCTTTCATTCAGTCAGTAGCTTCAATCATTTCTGGTATATGAATAACATGATGTTTTTCAATGGCAAAAATCAATGAATATTGTAAATGCACAAACAGTAATTTCTCCGCATTGCAAGGTGCAATTCTGAAATTTTTTGCTTTTTCCTGCTCCTCTTAGCATGATAAAGAAGATTCAAAGAGAGTGAGATGCCAGCTCCTTTCATTCAGTCAGTAGCTTCAAACATTTCTGGACGTTTTTCAATAGCAAAAATTATTGAATATTGTAAATGCACAAACAGTAATTTCTCCGCATTGCAAGGTGCAATTCTGAAATTTTTTGCTTTTTCCTGCTCCTCTTAGCATGATAAAGAAGATTCAAAGAGAGTGAGATGCCAGCTCCTTTCAATCAGTCAGTAGCTTCAATCATTTCTGGTATATGAATAACATGATGTTTTTCAATGGCAAAAATCAATGAATATTGTAAATGCACAAACAGTAATTTCTCCGCATTGCAAGGTGCAATTCTGAAATTTTTTGCTTTTTCCTGCTCCTCTTAGCATGATAAAGAAGATTCAAAGAGAGTGAGATGCCAGCTCCTTTCATTCAGTCAGTAGCTTCAAACATTTCTGGTATATGAATAACATGATGTTTTTCAATGGCAAAAATCAATGAATATTGTAAATGCACAAACAGTAATTTCTCCGCATTGGAAGGTGCAATTCTGAAATTTTTTGCTTTTTCCTGCTCCTCTTAGCATGATAAAGAAGATTCAAAGAGAGTGAGATGCCAGCTCCTTTCATTCAGTCAGTAGCTTCAATCATTTCTGGACGTTTTTCAATGGCAAAAATCATTGAATATTGTAAATGCACAAACAGTAATTTCTCCGCATTGCAAGGTGCAATTCTGAAATTTTTTGCTTTTTCCTGCTCCTCTTAGCATGATAAAGAAGATTCAAAGAGAGTGAGATGCCAGCTCCTTTCATTCAGTCAGTAGCTTCAATCATTTCTGGTATATGAATAACATGATGTTTTTCAATGGCAAAAATCAATGAATATTGTAAATGCACAAACAGTAATTTCTCTGCATTGCAAGGTGCAATTCTGAAATTTTTTGCTTTTTCCTGCTCCTCTTAGCATGATAAAGAAGATTCAAAGAGAGTGAGATGCCAGCTCCTTTCATTCAGTCAGTAGCTTCAATCATTTCTGGACGTTTTCAATGGCAAAAATCAATGAATATTGTAAATGCACAAACAGTAATTTCTCCGCATTGCAAGGTGCAATTCTGAAATTTTTTGCTTTTTCCTGCTCCTCTTAGCATGATAAACAAGATTCAAAGAGAGTGAGATGCCAGCTCCTTTCATTCAGTCAGTAGCTTCAATCATTTCTGGACGTTTTTCAATGGCAAAAATCAATGAATATTGTAAATGCACAAACAGTAATTTCTCCGCATTGCAAGGTGCAATTCTGAAATTTTTTGCTTTTTTCTGCTCCTCTTAGCATGATAAAGAAGATTCAAAGAGAGTGAGATGCCAGCTCCTTTCATTCAGTCAGTAGCTTCAAACATTTCTGGTATATGAATAACATGATATTTTTCAATGGCAAAAATCAATGAATATTGTAAATGCACAAACAGTAATTTCTCCGCATTGCAAGGTGCAATTCTGAAATTTTTTGCTTTTTCCTGCTCCTCTTAGCATGATAAAGAAGATTCAAAGAGAGTGAGATGCCAGCTCCTTTCATTCAGTCAGTAGCTTCAATCATTTCAGGACGTTTTTCAATGGCAAAAATCAATGAATATTGTAAATGCACAAACAGTAATTTCTCCGCATTGCAAGGTGCAATTCTGAAATTTTTTGCTTTTTCCTGCTCCTCTTAGCATGATAAACAAGATTCAAAGAGAGTGAGATGCCAGCTCCTTTCATTCAGTCAGTAGCTTCAATCATTTCTGGACGTTTTTCAATGGCAAAAATCAATGAATATTGTAAATGCACAAACACTAATTTCTCCGTATTGCAAGGTGCAATTCTGAAATTTTTTGCTTTTTCCTGCTCCTCTTAGCATGATAAACAAGATTCAAAGAGAGTGAGATGCCAGCTCCTTTCATTCAGTCAGTAGCTTCAATCATTTCTGGACGTTTTTCAATGGCAAAAATCAATGAATATTGTAAATGCACAAACAGTAATTTCTCCGCATTGCAAGGTGCAATTCTGAAATTTTTTGCTTTTTCCTGCTCCTCTTAGCATGATAAAGAAGATTCAAAGAGAGTGAGATGCCAGCTCCTTTCATTCAGTCAGTAGCTTCAATCAATTCTGGTATATGAATAACATGATGTTTTTCAATGGCAAAAATCAATGAATATTGTAAATGCACAAACAGTAATTTCTCCGCATTGCAAGGTGCAATTCTGAAATTTTTTGCTTTTTCCTGCTCCTCTTAGCATGATAAACAAGATTCAAAGAGAGTGAGATGCCAGCTCCTTTCATTCAGTCAGTAGCTTCAATCATTTCTGGATGTTTTTCAATGGCAAAAATCAATGAATATTGTAAATGCACAAACAGTAATTTCTCCGCATTGCAAGGTGCAATTCTGAAATTTTTTGCTTTTTCCTGCTCCTCTTAGCATGATAAAGAAGATTCAAAGAGAGTGAGATGCCAGCTCCTTTCATTCAGTCAGTAGCTTCAAACATTTTTGGTATATGAATAACATGATGTTTTTCAATGGCAAAAATCAATGAATATTGTAAATGCACAAACAGTAATTTCTCCGCATTGCAAGGTGCAATTCTGAAATTTTTTGCTTTTTCCTGCTCCTCTTAGCATGAAAAAGAAGATTCAAAGAGAGTGAGATGCCAGCTCCTTTCATTCAGTCAGTAGCTTCAATCATTTCTGGACGTTTTTCAATGGCAAAAATCATTGAATATTGTAAATGCACAAACAGTAATTTCTCCGCATTGCAAGGTGCAATTCTGAAATTTTTTGCTTTTTCCTGTTCCTCTTAGCATGATAAAGAAAATTCAAAGAGAGTGAGATGCCAGCTCCTTTCATTCAGTCAGTAGCTTCAATCATTTCTGGTATATGAATAACATGATGTTTTTCAATGGCAAAAATCAATGAATATTGTAAATGCACAAACAGTAATTTCTCCGCATTGCAAGGTGCAATTCTGAAATTTTTTGCTTTTTCCTGCTCCTCTTAGCATGATAAAGAAGATTCAAAGAGAGTGAGATGCCAGCTCCTTTCATTCAGTCAGTAGCTTCAATGATTTCTGGACGTTTTTCAATGGCAAAAATCAATGAATATTGTAAATGCACAAACAGTAATTTCTCCGCATTGCAAAGTGCATTTCTGAAATTTTTTGCTTTTTCCTGCTCCTCTTAGCGTGATAAACAAGATTCAAAGAGAGTGAGATGCCAGCTCCTTTCATTCAGTCAGTAGCTTCAATCATTTCTGGACGTTTTTCAATGGCAAAAATCAATGAATATTGTAAATGCACAAACAGTAATTTCTCCGCATTGCAAGGTGCAATTCTGAAATTTTTTGCTTTTTCCTGCTCCTCTTAGCATGATAAAGAAGATTCAAAGAGAGTGAGATGCCAGCTCCTTTCATTCAGTCAGTAGCTTCAAACATTTCTGGTATATGAATAACATGATGTTTTTCAATGGCAAAAATCAATGAATATTGTAAATGCACAAACAGTAATTTCTCCTCATTGCAAGGTGCAATTCTAAAATTTTTTGCTTTTTCCTGCTCCTCTTAGCATGATAAAGAAGATTCAAAGAGAGTGAGATGCCAGCTCCTTTCATTCAGTCAGTAGCTTCAAACATTTCTGGACGTTTTTCAATGGCAAAAATCAATGAATATTGTAAATGCACAAACAGTAATTTCTCCGCATTGCAAGGTGCAATTCTGAAATTTTTTGCTTTTTCCTGCTCCTCTTAGCATGATAAAGAAGATTCAAAGAGAGTGAGATGCCAGCTCCTTTCATTCAGTCAGTAGCTTCAATCATTTCTGGACGTTTTTCAATGGCAAAAATCAATGAATATTGTAAATGCACAAACAGTAATTTCTCCGCATTGCAAGGTGCAATTCTGAAATTTTTTGCTTTTTCCTGCTCCTCTTAGCATGATAAAGAAGATTCAAAGAGAGTGAGATGCCAGCTCCTTTCATTCAGTCAGTAGCTTCAAACATTTCTGGTATATGAATAACATGATGTTTTTCAATGGCAAAAATCAATGAATATTGTAAATGCACAAACAGTAATTTCTCCGCATTGGAAGGTGCAATTCTGAAATTTTTTGCTTTTTCCTGCTCCTCTTAGCATGATAAAGAAGATTCAAAGAGAGTGAGATGCCAGCTCCTTTCATTCAGTCAGTAGCTTCAATCATTTCTGGACGTTTTTCAATGGCAAAAATCATTGAATATTGTAAATGCACAAACAGTAATTTCTCCGCATTGCAAGGTGCAATTCTGAAATTTTTTGCTTTTTCCTGCTCCTCTTAGCATGATAAAGAAGATTCAAAGAGAGTGAGATGCCAGCTCCTTTCATTCAGTCAGTAGCTTCAATCATTTCTGGTATATGAATAACATGATGTTTTTCAATGGCAAAAATCAATGAATATTGTAAATGCACAAACAGTAATTTCTCCGCATTGCAAGGTGCAATTCTGAAATTTTTTGCTTTTTCCTGCTCCTCTTAGCATGATAAACAAGATTCAAAGAGAGTGAGATGCCAGCTCCTTTCATTCAGTCAGTAGCTTCAATCATTTCTGGACGTTTTTCAATGGCAAAAATCAATGAATATTGTAAATGCACAAACAGTAATTTCTCCGCATTGCAAGGTGCAATTCTGAAATTTTTTGCTTTTTCCTGCTCCTCTTAGCATGATAAAGAAGATTCAAAGAGAGTGAGATGCCAGCTCCTTTCATTCAGTCAGTAGCTTCAAACATTTCTGGTATATGAATAGCATGATGTTTTTCAATGGCAAAAATCAATGAATATTGTAAATGCACAAACAGTAATTTCTCCGCCTTGCAAGGTGCAATTCTGAAATTTTTTGCTTTTTCCTGCTCCTCTTAGCATGATAAAGAAGATTCAAAGAGAGTGAGATGCCAGCTCCTTTCATTCAGTCAGTAGCTTCAATCATTTCTGGACGTTTTTCAATGGCAAAAATCATTGAATATTGTAAATGCACAAACAGTAATTTCTCCGCATTGCAAGGTGCAATTCTGAAATTTTTTGCTTTTTCCTGCTCCTCTTAGCATGATAAAGAAGATTCAAAGAGAGTGAGATGCCAGCTCCTTTCATTCAGTCAGTAGCTTCAATCATTTCTGGTATATGAATAACATGATGTTTTTCAATGGCAAAAATCAATGAATATTGTAAATGCACAAACAGTAATTTCTCCGCATTGCAAGGTGCAATTCTGAAATTTTTTGCTTTTTCCTGCTCCTCTTAGCATGATAAACAAGATTCAAAGAGAGTGAGATGCCAGCTCCTTTCATTCAGTCAGTAGCTTCAATCATTTCTGGATGTTTTTCAATGGCAAAAATCAATGAATATTGTAAATGCACAAACAGTAATTTCTCCGCATTGCAAGGTGCAATTCTGAAATTTTTTGCTTTTTCCTGCTCCTCTTAGCATGATAAAGAAGATTCAAAGAGAGTGAGATGCCAGCTCCTTTCATTCAGTCAGTAGCTTCAAACATTTCTGGTATATGAATAACATGATGTTTTTCAATGGCAAAAATCAATGAATATTGAAAATGCACAAACAGTAATTTCTCCGCATTGCAAGGTGCAATTCTGAAATTTTTTGCTTTTTCCTGCTCCTCTTAGCATGATAAACAAGATTCAAAGAGAGTGAGATGCCAGCTCCTTTCATTCTGTCAGTAGCTTCAATCATTTCTGGACGTTTTTCAATGGCAAAAATCAATGAATATTGTAAATGCACAAACAGTAATTTCTCCGCATTGCAAGGTGCAATTCTGAAATTTTTTGCTTTTTCCTGCTCCTCTTAGCATGATAAAGAAGATTCAAAGAGAGTGAGATGCCAGCTCCTTTCATTCAGTCAGTAGCTTCAAACATTTCTGGTATATGAATAACATGATGTTTTTCAATGGCAAAAATCAATGAATATTGTAAATGCACAAACAGTAATTTCTCCGCATTGCAAGGTGCAATTCTGAAATTTTTTGCTTTTTCCTGCTCCTCTTAGCATGATAAAGAAGATTCAAAGAGAGTGAGATGCCAGCTCCTTTCATTCAGTCAGTAGCTTCAATCATTTCTGGACGTTTTTCAATGGCAAAAATCAATGAATATTGTAAATGCACAAACAGTAATTTCTCCGCATTGCAAGGTGCAATTCTGAAATTTTTTGCTTTTTCCTGCTCCTCTTAGCATGATAAACAAGATTCAAAGAGAGTGAGATGCCAGCTCCTTTCATTCAGTCAGTAGCTTCAATCATTTCTGGACGTTTTTCAATGGCAAAAATCAATGAATATTGTAAATGCACAAACAGTAATTTCTCCGCATTGCAAGGTGCAATTCTGAAATTTTTTGCTTTTTCCTGCTCCTCTTAGCATGATAAAGAAGATTCAAAGAGAGTGAGATGCCAGCTCCTTTCATTCAGTCAGTAGCTTCAATCAATTCTGGTATATGAATAACATGTTTTTCAATGCAAAAATCAATGAATATTGTAAATGCACAAACAGTAATTTCTCCGCATTGCAAGGTGCAATTCTGAAATTTTTTGCTTTTTCCTGCTCCTCTTAGCATGATAAAGAAGATTCAAAGAGAGTGAGATGCCAGCTCCTTTCATTCAGTCAGTAGCTTCAAACATTTCTGGTATATGAATAACATGGTTTTTCAATGGCAAAAATCAATGAATATTGTAAATGCACAAACAGTAATTTCTCCGCATTGCAAGGTGCAATTCTGAAATTTTTTGCTTTTTCCTGCTCCTCTTAGCATGATAAAGAAGATTCAAAGAGAGTGAGATGCCAGCTCCTTTCATTCAGTCAGTAGCTTCAATCATTTCTGGACGTTTTTCAATGGCAAAAATCAATGAATATTGTAAATGCACAAACAGTAATTTCTCCGCATTGCAAGGTGCAATTCTGAAATTTTTTGCTTTTTCCTGCTCCTCTTAGCATGATAAAGAAGATTCAAAGAGAGTGAGATGCCAGCTCCTTTCATTCAGTCAGTAGCTTCAAACATTTCTGGTATATGAATAACATGATGTTTTTCAATGGCAAAAATCAATGAATATTGTAAATGCACAAACAGTAATTTCTCCGCATTGCAAGGTGCAATTCTGAAATTTTTTGCTTTTTCCTGCTCCTCTTAGCATGATAAAGAAGATTCACAGAGAGTGAGATGCCAGCTCCTTTCATTCAGTCAGTAGCTTCAATCATTTCTGAACGTTTTTCAATGGCAAAAATCAATGAATATTGTAAATGCACAAACAGTAATTTCTCCGCATTGCAAGGTGCAATTCTGAAATTTTTTGCTTTTTCCTGCTCCTCTTAGCATGATAAACAAGATTCAAAGAGAGTGAGATGCCAGCTCCTTTCATTCAGTCAGTAGCTTCAATCATTTCTGGACGTTTTTCAATGGCAAAAATCAATGAATATTGTAAATGCACAAACAGTAATTTCTCCGCATTGCAAGGTGCAATTCTGAAATTTTTTGCTTTTTTCTGCTCCTCTTAGCATGATAAAGAAGACTCAAAGAGAGTGAGATGCCAGCTCCTTTCATTCAGTCAGTAGCTTCAAACATTTCTGGTATATGAATAACATGATGTTTTTCAATGGCAAAAATCAATGAATATTGTAAATGCACAAACAGTAATTTCTCCGCATTGCAAGGTGCAATTCTGAAATTTTTTGCTTTTTCCTGCTCCTCTTAGCATGATAAAGAAGATTCAAAGAGAGTGAGATGCCAGCTCCTTTCATTCAGTCAGTAGCTTCAATCATTTCTGGACGTTTTTCAATGGCAAAAATCAATGAATATTGTAAATGCACAAACAGTAATTTCTCCGCATTGCAAGGTGCAATTCTGAAATTTTTTGCTTTTTCCTGCTCCTCTTAGCATGATAAACAAGATTCAAAGGGAGTGAGATGCCAGCTCCTTTCATTCAGTCAGTAGCTTCAATCATTTCTGGACGTTTTTCAATGGCAAAAATCAATGAATATTGTAAATGCACAAACAGTAATTTCTCCGCATTGCAAGGTGCAATTCTGAAATTTTTTGCTTTTTCCTGCTCCTCTTAGCATGATAAAGAAGATTCAAAGGGAGTGAGATGCCAGCTCCTTTCATTCAGTCAGTAGCTTCAATCATTTCTGGACGTTTTTCAATGGCAAAAATCATTGAATATTGTAAATGCACAAACAGTAATTTCTCCGCATTGCAAGGTGCAATTCTGAAATTTTTTGCTTTTTCCTGCTCCTCTTAGCATGATAAAGAAGATTCAAAGAGAGTGAGATGCCAGCTCCTTTCATTCAGTCAGTAGCTTCAAACATTTCTGGACGTTTTTCAATAGCAAAAATCATTGAATATTGTAAATGCACAAACAGTAATTTCTCCGCATTGCAAGGTGCAATTCTGAAATTTTTTGCTTTTTCCTGCTCCTCTTAGCATGATAAAGAAGATTCAAAGAGAGTGAGATGCCAGCTCCTTTCATTCAGTCAGTAGCTTCAATCATTTCTGGTATATGAATAACATGATGTTTTTCAATGGCAAAAATCAATGAATATTGTAAATGCACAAACAGTAATTTCTCCGCATTGCAAGGTGCAATTCTGAAATTTTTTGCTTTTTCCTGCTCCTCTTAGCATGATAAAGAAGATTCAAAGAGAGTGAGATGCCAGCTCCTTTCATTCAGTCAGTAGCTTCAATCATTTCTGGACGTTTTTCAATGGCAAAAATCATTGAATATTGTAAATGCACAAACAGTAATTTCTCCGCATTGCAAGGTGCAATTCTGAAATTTTTTGCTTTTTCCTGCTCCTCTTAGCATGATAAAGAAGATTCAAAGAGAGTGAGATGCCAGCTCCTTTCATTCAGTCAGTAGCTTCAATCATTTCTGGTATATGAATAACATGATGTTTTTCAATGGCAAAAATCAATGAATATTGTAAATGCACAAACAGTAATTTCTCCGCATTGCAAGGTGCAATTCTGAAATTTTTTGCTTTTTCCTGCTCCTCTTAGCATGATAAAGAAGATTCAAAGAGAGTGAGATGCCAGCTCCTTTCATTCAGTCAGTAGCTTCAATCATTTCTGGACGTTTTTCAATGGCAAAAATCAATGAATATTGTAAATGCACAAACAGTAATTTCTCCGCATTGCAAGGTGCAATTCTGAAATTTTTTGCTTTTTCCTGCTCCTCTTAGCATGATAAAGAAGATTCAAAGAGAGTGAGATGCCAGCTCCTTTCATTCAGTCAGTAGCTTCAATCATTTCAGGACGTTTTTCAATGGCAAAAATCAATGAATATTGTAAATGCACAAACAGTAATTTCTCCGCATTGCAAGGTGCAATTCTGAAATTTTTTGCTTTTTCCTGCTCCTCTTAGCATGATAAACAAGATTCAAAGAGAGTGAGATGCCAGCTCCTTTCATTCAGTCAGTAGCTTCAATCATTTCTGGATGTTTTTCAATGGCAAAAATCAATGAATATTGTAAATGCACAAACAGTAATTTCTCCGCATTGCAAGGTGCAATTCTGAAATTTTTTGCTTTTTCCTGCTCCTCTTAGCATGATAAAGAAGATTCAAAGAGAGTGAGATGCCAGCTCCTTTCATTCAGTCAGTAGCTTCAAACATTTCTGGTATATGAATAACATGATGTTTTTCAATGGCAAAAATCAATGAATATTGAAAATGCACAAACAGTAATTTCTCCGCATTGCAAGGTGCAATTCTGAAATTTTTTGCTTTTTCCTGCTCCTCTTAGCATGATAAACAAGATTCAAAGAGAGTGAGATGCCAGCTCCTTTCCTTCAGTCAGTAGCTTCAATCATTTCTGGACGTTTTTCAATGGCAAAAATCAATGAATATTGTAAATGCACAAACAGTAATTTCTCCGCATTGCAAGGTGCAATTCTGAAATTTTTTGCTTTTTCCTGCTCCTCTTAGCATGATAAAGAAGATTCAAAGAGAGTGAGATGCCAGCTCCTTTCATTCAGTCAGTAGCTTCAAACATTTCTGGTATATGAATAACATGATGTTTTTCAATGGCAAAAATCAATGAATATTGTAAATGCACAAACAGTAATTTCTCCGCATTGCAAGGTGCAATTCTGAAATTTTTTGCTTTTTCCTGCTCCTCTTAGCATGATAAAGAAGATTCAAAGAGAGTGAGATGCCAGCTCCTTTCATTCAGTCAGTAGCTTCAATCATTTCTGGACGTTTTTCAATGGCAAAAATCAATGAATATTGTAAATGCACAAACAGTAATTTCTCCGCATTGCAAGGTGCAATTCTGAAATTTTTTGCTTTTTCCTGCTCCTCTTAGCATGATAAACAAGATTCAAAGAGAGTGAGATGCCAGCTCCTTTCATTCAGTCAGTAGCTTCAATCATTTCTGGACGTTTTTCAATGGCAAAAATCAATGAATATTGTAAATGCACAAACAGTAATTTCTCCGCATTGCAAGGTGCAATTCTGAAATTTTTTGCTTTTTCCTGCTCCTCTTAGCATGATAAAGAAGATTCAAAGAGAGTGAGATGCCAGCTCCTTTCATTCAGTCAGTAGCTTCAATCATTTCTGGACGTTTTTCAATGGCAAAAATCAATGAATATTGTAAATGCACAAACAGTAATTTCTCCGCATTGCAAGGTGCAATTCTGAAATTTTTTGCTTTTTCCTGCTCCTCTTAGCATGATAAACAAGATTCAAAGGGAGTGAGATGCCAGCTCCTTTCATTCAGACAGTAGCTTCAATCATTTCTGGACGTTTTTCAATGGCAAAAATCAATGAATATTGTAAATGCACAAACAGTAATTTCTCCGCATTGCAAGGTGCAATTCTGAAATTTTTTGCTTTTTCCTGCTCCTCTTAGCATGATAAAGAAGATTCAAAGAGAGTGAGATGCCAGCTCCTTTCATTCAGTCAGTAGCTTCAATCATTTCTGGACGTTTTTCAATGGCAAAAATCATTGAATATTGTAAATGCACAAACAGTAATTTCTCCGCATTGCAAGGTGCAATTCTGAAATTTTTTGCTTTTTCCTGCTCCTCTTAGCATGATAAAGAAGATTCAAAGAGAGTGAGATGCCAGCTCCTTTCATTCAGTCAGTAGCTTCAAACATTTCTGGACGTTTTTCAATAGCAAAAATCATTGAATATTGTAAATGCACAAACAGTAATTTCTCCGCATTGCAAGGTGCAATTCTGAAATTTTTTGCTTTTTCCTGCTCCTCTTAGCATGATAAAGAAGATTCAAAGAGAGTGAGATGCCAGCTCCTTTCATTCAGTCAGTAGCTTCAATCATTTCTGGTATATGAATAACATGATGTTTTTCAATGGCAAAAATCAATGAATATTGTAAATGCACAAACAGTAATTTCTCCGCATTGCAAGGTGCAATTCTGAAATTTTTTGCTTTTTCCTGCTCCTCTTAGCATGATAAAGAAGATTCAAAGAGAGTGAGATGCCAGCTCCTTTCATTCAGTCAGTAGCTTCAATCATTTCTGGACGTTTTTCAATGGCAAAAATCATTGAATATTGTAAATGCACAAACAGTAATTTCTCCGCATTGCAAGGTGCAATTCTGAAATTTTTTGCTTTTTCCTGCTCCTCTTAGCATGATAAAGAAGATTCAAAGAGAGTGAGATGCCAGCTCCTTTCATTCAGTCAGTAGCTTCAATCATTTCTGGTATATGAATAACATGATGTTTTTCAATGGCAAAAATCAATGAATATTGTAAATGCACAAACAGTAATTTCTCCGCATTGCAAGGTGCAATTCTGAAATTTTTTGCTTTTTCCTGCTCCTCTTAGCATGATAAAGAAGATTCAAAGAGAGTGAGATGCCAGCTCCTTTCATTCAGTCAGTAGCTTCAATCATTTCTGGACGTTTTTCAATGGCAAAAATCAATGAATATTGTAAATGCACAAACAGTAATTTCTCCGCATTGCAAGGTGCAATTCTGAAATTTTTTGCTTTTTCCTGCTCCTCTTAGCATGATAAAGAAGATTCAAAGAGAGTGAGATGCCAGCTCCTTTCATTCAGTCAGTAGCTTCAATCATTTCAGGACGTTTTTCAATGGCAAAAATCAATGAATATTGTAAATGCACAAACAGTAATTTCTCCGCATTGCAAGGTGCAATTCTGAAATTTTTTGCTTTTTCCTGCTCCTCTTAGCATGATAAACAAGATTCAAAGAGAGTGAGATGCCAGCTCCTTTCATTCAGTCAGTAGCTTCAATCATTTCTGGATGTTTTTCAATGGCAAAAATCAATGAATATTGTAAATGCACAAACAGTAATTTCTCCGCATTGCAAGGTGCAATTCTGAAATTTTTTGCTTTTTCCTGCTCCTCTTAGCATGATAAAGAAGATTCAAAGAGAGTGAGATGCCAGCTCCTTTCATTCAGTCAGTAGCTTCAAACATTTCTGGTATATGAATAACATGATGTTTTTCAATGGCAAAAATCAATGAATATTGAAAATGCACAAACAGTAATTTCTCCGCATTGCAAGGTGCAATTCTGAAATTTTTTGCTTTTTCCTGCTCCTCTTAGCATGATAAACAAGATTCAAAGAGAGTGAGATGCCAGCTCCTTTCCTTCAGTCAGTAGCTTCAATCATTTCTGGACGTTTTTCAATGGCAAAAATCAATGAATATTGTAAATGCACAAACAGTAATTTCTCCGCATTGCAAGGTGCAATTCTGAAATTTTTTGCTTTTTCCTGCTCCTCTTAGCATGATAAAGAAGATTCAAAGAGAGTGAGATGCCAGCTCCTTTCATTCAGTCAGTAGCTTCAAACATTTCTGGTATATGAATAACATGATGTTTTTCAATGGCAAAAATCAATGAATATTGTAAATGCACAAACAGTAATTTCTCCGCATTGCAAGGTGCAATTCTGAAATTTTTTGCTTTTTCCTGCTCCTCTTAGCATGATAAAGAAGATTCAAAGAGAGTGAGATGCCAGCTCCTTTCATTCAGTCAGTAGCTTCAATCATTTCTGGACGTTTTTCAATGGCAAAAATCAATGAATATTGTAAATGCACAAACAGTAATTTCTCCGCATTGCAAGGTGCAATTCTGAAATTTTTTGCTTTTTCCTGCTCCTCTTAGCATGATAAACAAGATTCAAAGAGAGTGAGATGCCAGCTCCTTTCATTCAGTCAGTAGCTTCAATCATTTCTGGACGTTTTTCAATGGCAAAAATCAATGAATATTGTAAATGCACAAACAGTAATTTCTCCGCATTGCAAGGTGCAATTCTGAAATTTTTTGCTTTTTCCTGCTCCTCTTAGCATGATAAAGAAGATTCAAAGAGAGTGAGATGCCAGCTCCTTTCATTCAGTCAGTAGCTTCAATCAATTCTGGTATATGAATAACATGTTTTTCAATGCAAAAATCAATGAATATTGTAAATGCACAAACAGTAATTTCTCCGCATTGCAAGGTGCAATTCTGAAATTTTTTGCTTTTTCCTGCTCCTCTTAGCATGATAAAGAAGATTCAAAGAGAGTGAGATGCCAGCTCCTTTCATTCAGTCAGTAGCTTCAAACATTTCTGGTATATGAATAACATGGTTTTTCAATGGCAAAAATCAATGAATATTGTAAATGCACAAACAGTAATTTCTCCGCATTGCAAGGTGCAATTCTGAAATTTTTTGCTTTTTCCTGCTCCTCTTAGCATGATAAAGAAGATTCAAAGAGAGTGAGATGCCAGCTCCTTTCATTCAGTCAGTAGCTTCAATCATTTCAGGACGTTTTTCAATGGCAAAAATCAATGAATATTGTAAATGCACAAACAGTAATTTCTCCGCATTGCAAGGTGCAATTCTGAAATTTTTTGCTTTTTCCTGCTCCTCTTAGCATGATAAACAAGATTCAAAGAGAGTGAGATGCCAGCTCCTTTCATTCAGTCAGTAGCTTCAATCATTTCTGGATGTTTTTCAATGGCAAAAATCAATGAATATTGTAAATGCACAAACAGTAATTTCTCCGCATTGCAAGGTGCAATTCTGAAATTTTTTGCTTTTTCCTGCTCCTCTTAGCATGATAAAGAAGATTCAAAGAGAGTGAGATGCCAGCTCCTTTCATTCAGTCAGTAGCTTCAAACATTTCTGGTATATGAATAACATGATGTTTTTCAATGGCAAAAATCAATGAATATTGAAAATGCACAAACAGTAATTTCTCCGCATTGCAAGGTGCAATTCTGAAATTTTTTGCTTTTTCCTGCTCCTCTTAGCATGATAAACAAGATTCAAAGAGAGTGAGATGCCAGCTCCTTTCCTTCAGTCAGTAGCTTCAATCATTTCTGGACGTTTTTCAATGGCAAAAATCAATGAATATTGTAAATGCACAAACAGTAATTTCTCCGCATTGCAAGGTGCAATTCTGAAATTTTTTGCTTTTTCCTGCTCCTCTTAGCATGATAAAGAAGATTCAAAGAGAGTGAGATGCCAGCTCCTTTCATTCAGTCAGTAGCTTCAAACATTTCTGGTATATGAATAACATGATGTTTTTCAATGGCAAAAATCAATGAATATTGTAAATGCACAAACAGTAATTTCTCCGCATTGCAAGGTGCAATTCTGAAATTTTTTGCTTTTTCCTGCTCCTCTTAGCATGATAAAGAAGATTCAAAGAGAGTGAGATGCCAGCTCCTTTCATTCAGTCAGTAGCTTCAATCATTTCTGGACGTTTTTCAATGGCAAAAATCAATGAATATTGTAAATGCACAAACAGTAATTTCTCCGCATTGCAAGGTGCAATTCTGAAATTTTTTGCTTTTTCCTGCTCCTCTTAGCATGATAAACAAGATTCAAAGAGAGTGAGATGCCAGCTCCTTTCATTCAGTCAGTAGCTTCAATCATTTCTGGACGTTTTTCAATGGCAAAAATCAATGAATATTGTAAATGCACAAACAGTAATTTCTCCGCATTGCAAGGTGCAATTCTGAAATTTTTTGCTTTTTCCTGCTCCTCTTAGCATGATAAAGAAGATTCAAAGAGAGTGAGATGCCAGCTCCTTTCATTCAGTCAGTAGCTTCAATCAATTCTGGTATATGAATAACATGTTTTTCAATGCAAAAATCAATGAATATTGTAAATGCACAAACAGTAATTTCTCCGCATTGCAAGGTGCAATTCTGAAATTTTTTGCTTTTTCCTGCTCCTCTTAGCATGATAAAGAAGATTCAAAGAGAGTGAGATGCCAGCTCCTTTCATTCAGTCAGTAGCTTCAAACATTTCTGGTATATGAATAACATGGTTTTTCAATGGCAAAAATCAATGAATATTGTAAATGCACAAACAGTAATTTCTCCGCATTGCAAGGTGCAATTCTGAAATTTTTTGCTTTTTCCTGCTCCTCTTAGCATGATAAAGAAGATTCAAAGAGAGTGAGATGCCAGCTCCTTTCATTCAGTCAGTAGCTTCAATCATTTCTGGACGTTTTTCAATGGCAAAAATCAATGAATATTGTAAATGCACAAACAGTAATTTCTCCGCATTGCAAGGTGCAATTCTGAAATTTTTTGCTTTTTCCTGCTCCTCTTAGCATGATAAAGAAGATTCAAAGAGAGTGAGATGCCAGCTCCTTTCATTCAGTCAGTAGCTTCAAACATTTCTGGTATATGAATAACATGATGTTTTTCAATGGCAAAAATCAATGAATATTGTAAATGCACAAACAGTAATTTCTCCGCATTGCAAGGTGCAATTCTGAAATTTTTTGCTTTTTCCTGCTCCTCTTAGCATGATAAAGAAGATTCACAGAGAGTGAGATGCCAGCTCCTTTCATTCAGTCAGTAGCTTCAATCATTTCTGAACGTTTTTCAATGGCAAAAATCAATGAATATTGTAAATGCACAAACAGTAATTTCTCCGCATTGCAAGGTGCAATTCTGAAATTTTTTGCTTTTTCCTGCTCCTCTTAGCATGATAAACAAGATTCAAAGAGAGTGAGATGCCAGCTCCTTTCATTCAGTCAGTAGCTTCAATTATTTCTGGACGTTTTTCAATGGCAAAAATCAATGAATATTGTAAATGCACAAACAGTAATTTCTCCGCATTGCAAGGTGCAATTCTGAAATTTTTTGCTTTTTTCTGCTCCTCTTAGCATGATAAAGAAGACTCAAAGAGAGTGAGATGCCAGCTCCTTTCATTCAGTCAGTAGCTTCAAACATTTCTGGTATATGAATAACATGATGTTTTTCAATGGCAAAAATCAATGAATATTGTAAATGCACAAACAGTAATTTCTCCGCATTGCAAGGTGCAATTCTGAAATTTTTTGCTTTTTCCTGCTCCTCTTAGCATGATAAAGAAGATTCAAAGAGAGTGAGATGCCAGCTCCTTTCATTCAGTCAGTAGCTTCAATCATTTCTGGACGTTTTTCAATGGCAAAAATCAATGAATATTGTAAATGCACAAACAGTAATTTCTCCGCATTGCAAGGTGCAATTCTGAAATTTTTTGCTTTTTCCTGCTCCTCTTAGCATGATAAACAAGATTCAAAGAGAGTGAGATGCCAGCTCCTTTCATTCAGTCAGTAGCTTCAATCATTTCTGGACGTTTTTCAATGGCAAAAATCAATGAATATTGTAAATGCACAAACAGTAATTTCTCCGCATTGCAAGGTGCAATTCTGAAATTTTTTGCTTTTTCCTGCTCCTCTTAGCATGATAAAGAAGATTCAAAGAGAGTGAGATGCCAGCTCCTTTCATTCAGTCAGTAGCTTCAATCATTTCTGGACGTTTTTCAATGGCAAAAATCATTGAATATTGTAAATGCACAAACAGTAATTTCTCCGCATTGCAAGGTGCAATTCTGAAATTTTTTGCTTTTTCCTGCTCCTCTTAGCATGATAAAGAAGATTCAAAGAGAGTGAGATGCCAGCTCCTTTCATTCAGTCAGTAGCTTCAATCATTTCTGGTATATGAATAACATGATGTTTTTCAATGGCACAAATCAATGAATATTGTAAATGCACAAACAGTAATTTCTCCGCATTGCAAGGTGCAATTCTGAAATTTTTTGCTTTTTCCTGCTCCTCTTAGCATGATAAAGAAGATTCAAAGAGAGTGAGATGCCAGCTCCTTTCATTCAGTCAGTAGCTTCAAACATTTCTGGACGTTTTTCAATAGCAAAAATCATTGAATATTGTAAATGCACAAACAGTAATTTCTCCGCATTGCAAGGTGCAATTCTGAAATTTTTTGCTTTTTCCTGCTCCTCTTAGCATGATAAAGAAGATTCAAAGAGAGTGAGATGCCAGCTCCTTTCATTCAGTCAGTAGCTTCAATCATTTCTGGTATATGAATAACATGATGTTTTTCAATGGCAAAAATCAATGAATATTGTAAATGCACAAACAGTAATTTCTCCGCATTGCAAGGTGCAATTCTGAAATTTTTTGCTTTTTCCTGCTCCTCTTAGCATGATAAAGAAGATTCAAAGAGAGTGAGATGCCAGCTCCTTTCATTCAGTCAGTAGCTTCAATCATTTCTGGACGTTTTTCAATGGCAAAAATCATTGAATATTGTAAATGCACAAACAGTAATTTCTCCGCATTGCAAGGTGCAATTCTGAAATTTTTTGCTTTTTCCTGCTCCTCTTAGCATGATAAAGAAGATTCAAAGAGAGTGAGATGCCAGCTCCTTTCATTCAGTCAGTAGCTTCAATCATTTCTGGTATATGAATAACATGATGTTTTTCAATGGCAAAAATCAATGAATATTGTAAATGCACAAACAGTAATTTCTCCGCATTGCAAGGTGCAATTCTGAAATTTTTTGCTTTTTCCTGCTCCTCTTAGCATGATAAAGAAGATTCAAAGAGAGTGAGATGCCAGCTCCTTTCATTCAGTCAGTAGCTTCAATCATTTCTGGACGTTTTTCAATGGCAAAAATCAATGAATATTGTAAATGCACAAACAGTAATTTCTCCGCATTGCAAGGTGCAATTCTGAAATTTTTTGCTTTTTCCTGCTCCTCTTAGCATGATAAAGAAGATTCAAAGAGAGTGAGATGCCAGCTCCTTTCATTCAGTCAGTAGCTTCAATCATTTCAGGACGTTTTTCAATGGCAAAAATCAATGAATATTGTAAATGCACAAACAGTAATTTCTCCGCATTGCAAGGTGCAATTCTGAAATTTTTTGCTTTTTCCTGCTCCTCTTAGCATGATAAACAAGATTCAAAGAGAGTGAGATGCCAGCTCCTTTCATTCAGTCAGTAGCTTCAATCATTTCTGGACGTTTTTCAATGGCAAAAATCAATGAATATTGTAAATGCACAAACAGTAATTTCTCCGCATTGCAAGGTGCAATTCTGAAATTTTTTGCTTTTTCCTGCTCCTCTTAGCATGATAAAGAAGATTCAAAGAGAGTGAGATGCCAGCTCCTTTCATTCAGTCAGTAGCTTCAATCATTTCTGGACGTTTTTCAATGGCAAAAATCATTGAATATTGTAAATGCACAAACAGTAATTTCTCCGCATTGCATGGTGCAATTCTGAAATTTTTTGCTTTTTCCTGCTCCTCTTAGCATGATAAAGAAGATTCAGAGAGTGAGATGCCAGCTCCTTTCATTCAGTCAGTAGCTTCAATCATTTCTGGTATATGAATAACATGATGTTTTTCAATGGCAAAAATCAATGAATATTGTAAATGCACAAACAGTAATTTCTCCGCATTGCAAGGTGCAATTCTGAAATTTTTTGCTTTTTCCTGCTCCTCTTAGCATGATAAACAAGATTCAAAGAGAGTGAGATGCCAGCTCCTTTCATTCAGTCAGTAGCTTCAATCATTTCTGGACGTTTTTCAATGGCAAAAATCATTGAATATTGTAAATGCACAAACAGTATTTTCTCCGCATTGCAAGGTGCAATTCTGAAATTTTTTGCTTTTTCCTGCTCCTCTTAGCATGATAAAGAAGATTCAAAGAGAGTGAGATGCCAGCTCCTTTCATTCAGTCAGTAGCTTCAATCATTTCTGGTATATGAATAACGATGTTTTTCAATGGCAAAAATCAATGAATATTGTAAATGCACAAACAGTAATTCCTCCGCATTGCAAGGTGCAATTCTGAAATTTTTTGCTTTTTCCTGCTCCTCTTAGCATGATAAAGAAGATTCAAAGAGAGTGAGATGCCAGCTCCTTTCATTCAGTCAGTAGCTTCAATCATTTCTGGACGTTTTTCAATGGCAAAAATCAATGAATATTGTAAATGCACAAACAGTAATTTCTCCGCATTGCAAGGTGCAATTCTGAAATTTTTTGCTTTTTCCTGCTCCTCTTAGCATGATAAACAAGATTCAAAGAGAGTGAGATGTCAGCTCCTTTCATTCAGTCAGTAGCTTCAATCATTTCTGGACGTTTTTCAATGGCAAAAATCATTGAATATTGTAAATGCACAAACAGTAATTTCTCCGCATTGCAAGGTGCAATTCTGAAATTTTTTGCTTTTTCCTGCTCCTCTTAGCATGATAAAGAAGATTCAAAGAGAGTGAGATGCCAGCTCCTTTCATTCAGTCAGTAGCTTCAATCATTTCTGGTATATGAATAACATGATGTTTTTCAATGGCAAAAATCAATGAATATTGTAAATGCACAAACAGTAATTTCTCCGCATTGCAAGGTGCAATTCTGAAATTTTTTGCTTTTTCCTGCTCCTCTTAGCATGATAAAGAAGATTCAAAGAGAGTGAGATGCCAGCTCCTTTCATTCAGTCAGTAGCTTCAATCATTTCTGGACGTTTTTCAATGGCAAAAATCAATGAATATTGTAAATGCACAAACAGTAATTTCTCCGCATTGCAAGGTGCAATTCTGAAATTTTTTGCTTTTTCCTGCTCCTCTTAGCATGATAAAGAAGATTCAAAGAGAGTGAGATGCCAGCTCCTTTCATTCAGTCAGTAGCTTCAATCATTTCAGGACGTTTTTCAATGGCAAAAATCAATGAATATTGTAAATGCACAAACAGTAATTTCTCCGCATTGCAAGGTGCAATTCTGAAATTTTTTGCTTTTTCCTGCTCCTCTTAGCATGATAAACAAGATTCAAAGAGAGTGAGATGCCAGCTCCTTTCATTCAGTCAGTAGCTTCAATCATTTCTGGACGTTTTTCAATGGCAAAAATCAATGAATATTGTAAATGCACAAACAGTAATTTCTCCGCATTGCAAGGTGCAATTCTGAAATTTTTTGCTTTTTCCTGCTCCTCTTAGCATGATAAAGAAGATTCAAAGAGAGTGAGATGCCAGCTCCTTTCATTCAGTCAGTAGCTTCAAACATTTCTGGTATATGAATAACATGGTTTTTCAATGGCAAAAATCAATGAATATTGTAAATGCACAAACAGTAATTTCTCCGCATTGCAAGGTGCAATTCTGAAATTTTTTGCTTTTTCCTGCTCCTCTTAGCATGATAAAGAAGATTCAAAGAGAGTGAGATGCCAGCTCCTTTCATTCAGTCAGTAGCTTCAATCATTTCTGGACGTTTTTCAATGGCAAAAATCAATGAATATTGTAAATGCACAAACAGTAATTTCTCCGCATTGCAAGGTGCAATTCTGAAATTTTTTGCTTTTTCCTGCTCCTCTTAGCATGATAAAGAAGATTCAAAGAGAGTGAGATGCCAGCTCCTTTCATTCAGTCAGTAGCTTCAATCATTTCTGGTATATGAATAACATGATGTTTTTCAATGGCAAAAATCAATGAATATTGTAAATGCACAAACAGTAATTTCTCCGCATTGCAAGGTGCAATCCTGAAATTTTTTGCTTTTTCCTGCTCCTCTTAGCATGATAAAGAAGATTCAAAGAGAGTGAGATGCCAGCTCCTTTCATTCAGTCAGTAGCTTCAATCATTTCTGGACGTTTTTCAATGGCAAAAATCAATGAATATTGTAAATGCACAAACAGTAATTTCTCCGCATTGCAAGGTGCAATTCTGAAATTTTTTGCTTTTTCCTGCTCCTCTTAGCATGATAAAGAAGATTCAAAGAGAGTGAGATGCCAGCTCCTTTCATTCAGTCAGTAGCTTCAATCATTTCAGGACGTTTTTCAATGGCAAAAATCAATGAATATTGTAAATGCACAAACAGTAATTTCTCCGCATTGCAAGGTGCAATTCTGAAATTTTTTGCTTTTTCCTGCTCCTCTTAGCATGATAAACAAGATTCAAAGAGAGTGAGATGCCAGCTCCTTTCATTCAGTCAGTAGCTTCAATCATTTCTGGACGTTTTTCAATGGCAAAAATCAATGAATATTGTAAATGCACAAACAGTAATTTCTCCGCATTGCAAGGTGCAATTCTGAAATTTTTTGCTTTTTCCTGCTCCTCTTAGCATGATAAAGAAGATTCAAAGAGAGTGAGATGCCAGCTCCTTTCATTCAGTCAGTAGCTTCAAACATTTCTGGTATATGAATAACATGGTTTTTCAATGGCAAAAATCAATGAATATTGTAAATGCACAAACAGTAATTTCTCCGCATTGCAAGGTGCAATTCTGAAATTTTTTGCTTTTTCCTGCTCCTCTTAGCATGATAAAGAAGATTCAAAGAGAGTGAGATGCCAGCTCCTTTCATTCAGTCAGTAGCTTCAATCATTTCTGGACGTTTTTCAATGGCAAAAATCAATGAATATTGTAAATGCACAAACAGTAATTTCTCCGCATTGCAAGGTGCAATTCTGAAATTTTTTGCTTTTTCCTGCTCCTCTTAGCATGATAAAGAAGATTCAAAGAGAGTGAGATGCCAGCTCCTTTCATTCAGTCAGTAGCTTCAAACATTTCTGGTATATGAATAACATGATGTTTTTCAATGGCAAAAATCAATGAATATTGTAAATGCACAAACAGTAATTTCTCCGCATTGCAAGGTGCAATTCTGAAATTTTTTGCTTTTTCCTGCTCCTCTTAGCATGATAAAGAAGATTCACAGAGAGTGAGATGCCAGCTCCTTTCATTCAGTCAGTAGCTTCAATCATTTCTGAACGTTTTTCAATGGCAAAAATCAATGAATATTGTAAATGCACAAACAGTAATTTCTCCGCATTGCAAGGTGCAATTCTGAAATTTTTTGCTTTTTCCTGCTCCTCTTAGCATGATAAACAAGATTCAAAGAGAGTGAGATGCCAGCTCCTTTCATTCAGTCAGTAGCTTCAATCATTTCTGGACGTTTTTCAATGGCAAAAATCAATGAATATTGTAAATGCACAAACAGTAATTTCTCCGCATTGCAAGGTGCAATTCTGAAATTTTTTGCTTTTTCCTGCTCCTCTTAGCATGATAAAGAAGATTCAAAGAGAGTGAGATGCCAGCTCCTTTCATTCAGTCAGTAGCTTCAATCATTTCTGGACGTTTTTCAATGGCAAAAATCATTGAATATTGTAAATGCACAAACAGTAATTTCTCCGCATTGCAAGGTGCAATTCTGAAATTTTTTGCTTTTTCCTGCTCCTCTTAGCATGATAAAGAAGATTCAAAGAGAGTGAGATGCCAGCTCCTTTCATTCAGTCAGTAGCTTCAATCATTTCTGGTATATGAATAACATGATGTTTTTCAATGGCACAAATCAATGAATATTGTAAATGCACAAACAGTAATTTCTCCGCATTGCAAGGTGCAATTCTGAAATTTTTTGCTTTTTCCTGCTCCTCTTAGCATGATAAAGAAGATTCAAAGAGAGTGAGATGCCAGCTCCTTTCATTCAGTCAGTAGCTTCAAACATTTCTGGACGTTTTTCAATAGCAAAAATCATTGAATATTGTAAATGCACAAACAGTAATTTCTCCGCATTGCAAGGTGCAATTCTGAAATTTTTTGCTTTTTCCTGCTCCTCTTAGCATGATAAAGAAGATTCAAAGAGAGTGAGATGCCAGCTCCTTTCATTCAGTCAGTAGCTTCAATCATTTCTGGTATATGAATAACATGATGTTTTTCAATGGCAAAAATCAATGAATATTGTAAATGCACAAACAGTAATTTCTCCGCATTGCAAGGTGCAATTCTGAAATTTTTTGCTTTTTCCTGCTCCTCTTAGCATGATAAAGAAGATTCAAAGAGAGTGAGATGCCAGCTCCTTTCATTCAGTCAGTAGCTTCAATCATTTCTGGACGTTTTTCAATGGCAAAAATCATTGAATATTGTAAATGCACAAACAGTAATTTCTCCGCATTGCAAGGTGCAATTCTGAAATTTTTTGCTTTTTCCTGCTCCTCTTAGCATGATAAAGAAGATTCAAAGAGAGTGAGATGCCAGCTCCTTTCATTCAGTCAGTAGCTTCAATCATTTCTGGTATATGAATAACATGATGTTTTTCAATGGCAAAAATCAATGAACATTGTAAATGCACAAACAGTAATTTCTCCGCATTGCAAGGTGCAATTCTGAAATTTTTTGCTTTTTCCTGCTCCTCTTAGCATGATAAAGAAGATTCAAAGAGTGAGATGCCAGCTCCTTTCATTCAGTCAGTAGCTTCAATCATTTCTGGACGTTTTTCAATGGCAAAAATCAATGAATATTGTAAATGCACAAACAGTAATTTCTCCGCATTGCAAGGTGCAATTCTGAAATTTTTTGCTTTTTCCTGCTCCTCTTAGCATGATAAAGAAGATTCAAAGAGAGTGAGATGCCAGCTCCTTTCATTCAGTCAGTAGCTTCAATCATTTCAGGACGTTTTTCAATGGTAAAAATCAATGAATATTGTAAATGCACAAACAGTAATTTCTCCGCATTGCAAGGTGCAATTCTGAAATTTTTTGCTTTTTCCTGCTCCTCTTAGCATGATAAACAAGATTCAAAGAGAGTGAGATGCCAGCTCCTTTCATTCAGTCAGTAGCTTCAATCATTTCTGGACGTTTTTCAATGGCAAAAATCAATGAATATTGTAAATGCACAAACAGTAATTTCTCCGCATTGCAAGGTGCAATTCTGAAATTTTTTGCTTTTTCCTGCTCCTCTTAGCATGATAAAGAAGATTCAAAGAGAGTGAGATGCCAGCTCCTTTCATTCAGTCAGTAGCTTCAATCATTTCTGGACGTTTTTCAATGGCAAAAATCATTGAATATTGTAAATGCACAAACAGTAATTTCTCCGCATTGCAAGGTGCAATTCTGAAATTTTTTGCTTTTTCCTGCTCCTCTTAGCATGATAAAGAAGATTCAAAGAGAGTGAGATGCCAGCTCCTTTCATTCAGTCAGTAGCTTCAATCATTTCTGGTATATGAATAACATGATGTTTTTCAATGGCAAAAATCAATGAATATTGTAAATGCACAAACAGTAATTTCTCCGCATTGCAAGGTGCAATTCTGAAATTTTTTGCTTTTTCCTGCTCCTCTTAGCATGATAAACAAGATTCAAAGAGAGTGAGATGCCAGCTCCTTTCATTCAGTCAGTAGCTTCAATCATTTCTGGACGTTTTTCAATGGCAAAAATCATTGAATATTGTAAATGCACAAACAGTATTTTCTCCGCATTGCAAGGTGCAATTCTGAAATTTTTTGCTTTTTCCTGCTCCTCTTAGCATGATAAAGAAGATTCAAAGAGAGTGAGATGCCAGCTCCTTTCATTCAGTCAGTAGCTTCAATCATTTCTGGTATATGAATAACGATGTTTTTCAATGGCAAAAATCAATGAATATTGTAAATGCACAAACAGTAATTCCTCCGCATTGCAAGGTGCAATTCTGAAATTTTTTGCTTTTTCCTGCTCCTCTTAGCATGATAAAGAAGATTCAAAGAGAGTGAGATGCCAGCTCCTTTCATTCAGTCAGTAGCTTCAATCATTTCTGGACGTTTTTCAATGGCAAAAATCAATGAATATTGTAAATGCACAAACAGTAATTTCTCCGCATTGCAAGGTGCAATTCTGAAATTTTTTGCTTTTTCCTGCTCCTCTTAGCATGATAAACAAGATTCAAAGAGAGTGAGATGTCAGCTCCTTTCATTCAGTCAGTAGCTTCAATCATTTCTGGACGTTTTTCAATGGCAAAAATCAATGAATATTGTAAATGCACAAACAGTAATTTCTCCGCATTGCAAGGTGCAATTCTGAAATTTTTTGCTTTTTCCTGCTCCTCTTAGCATGATAAAGAAGATTCAAAGAGAGTGAGATGCCAGCTCCTTTCATTCAGTCAGTAGCTTCAATCATTTCTGGTATATGAATAACATGATGTTTTTCAATGGCAAAAATCAATGAATATTGTAAATGCACAAACAGTAATTTCTCCGCATTGCAAGGTGCAATTCTGAAATTTTTTGCTTTTTCCTGCTCCTCTTAGCATGATAAAGAAGATTCAAAGAGAGTGAGATGCCAGCTCCTTTCATTCAGTCAGTAGCTTCAATCATTTCTGGACGTTTTTCAATGGCAAAAATCAATGAATATTGTAAATGCACAAACAGTAATTTCTCCGCATTGCAAGGTGCAATTCTGAATTTTATTGCTTTTTCCTGCTCCTCTTAGCATGATAAACAAGATTCAAAGAGAGTGAGATGAGAGCTCCTTTCATTCAGTCAGTAGCTTCAATCATTTCTGGATGTTTTTCAATGGCAAAAATCAATGAATATTGTAAATGCACAAACAGTAATTTCTCCGCATTGCAAGGTGCAATTCTGAAATTTTTTGCTTTTTCCTGCTCCTCTTAGCATGATAAAGAAGATTCAAAGAGAGTGAGATGCCAGCTCCTTTCATTCAGTCAGTAGCTTCAATCATTTCTGGACGTTTTTCAATGGCAAAAATCAATGAATATTGTAAATGCACAAACAGTAATTTCTCCGCATTGCAAGGTGCAATTCTGAAATTTTTTGCTTTTTCCTGCTCCTCTTAGCATGATAAACAAGATTCAAAGAGAGTGAGATGCCAGCTCCTTTCATTCAGTCAGTAGCTTCAATCATTTCTGGACGTTTTTCAATGGCAAAAATCAATGAATATTGTAAATGCACAAACAGTAATTTCTCCGCATTGCAAGGTGCAATTCTGAAATTTTTTGCTTTTTTGTGCTCCTCTTAGCATGATAAAGAAGATTCAAAGAGAGTGAGATGCCAGCTCCTTTCATTCAGTCAGTAGCTTCAATCATTTCTGGTATATGAATAACATGATGTTTTTCAATGGCAAAAATCAATGAATATTGTAAATGCACAAACAGTAATTTCTCCGCATTGCAAGGTGCAATTCTGAAATTTTTTGCTTTTTCCTGCTCCTCTTAGCATGATAAAGAAGATTCAAAGAGAGTGAGATGCCAGCTCCTTTCATTCAGTCAGTAGCTTCAATCATTTCTGGACGTTTTTCAATGGCAAAAATCAATGAATATTGTAAATGCACAAACAGTAATTTCTCCGCATTGCAAGGTGCAATTCTGAATTTTATTGCTTTTTCCTGCTCCTCTTAGCATGATAAACAAGATTCAGAGTGAGATGAGAGCTCCTTTCATTCAGTCAGTAGCTTCAATCATTTCTGGATGTTTTTCAATGGCAAAAATCAATGAATATTGTAAATGCACAAACAGTAATTTCTCCGCATTGCAAGGTGCAATTCTGAAATTTTTTGCTTTTTCCTGCTCCTCTTAGCATGATAAAGAAGATTCAAAGAGAGTGAGATGCCAGCTCCTTTCATTCAGTCAGTAGCTTCAAACATTTCTGGTATATGAATAACATGATGTTTTTCAATGGCAAAAATCAATGAATATTGTAAATGCACAAACAGTAATTTCTCCGCATTGCAAGGTGCAATTCTGAAATTTTTTGCTTTTTCCTGCTCCTCTTAGCATGATAAACAAGATTCAAAGAGAGTGAGATGCCAGCTCCTTTCATTCAGTCAGTAGCTTCAATCATTTCTGGACGTTTTTCAATGGCAAAAATCAATGAATATTGTAAATGCACAAACAGTAATTTCTCCGCATTGCAAGGTGCAATTCTGAAATTTTTTGCTTTTTTGTGCTCCTCTTAGCATGATAAAGAAGACTCAAAGAGAGTGAGATGCCAGCTCCTTTCATTCAGTCAGTAGCTTCAATCATTTCTGGTATATGAATAACATGATGTTTTTCAATGGCAAAAATCAATGAATATTGTAAATGCACAAACAGTAATTTCTCCGCATTGCAAGGTGCAATTCTGAAATTTTTTGCTTTTTCCTGCTCCTCTTAGCATAATAAAGAAGATTCAAAGAGAGTGAGATGCCAGCTCCTTTCATTCAGTCAGTAGCTTCAAACATTTCTGGTATATGAATAACATGATGTTTTTCAATGGCAAAAATCAATGAATATTGTAAATGCACAAACAGTAATTTCTCCGCATTGCAAGGTGCAATTCTGAAATTTTTTGCTTTTTCCTGCTCCTCTTAGCATGATAAAGAAGATTCAAAGACAGTGAGATGCCAGCTCCTTTCATTCAGTCAGTAGCTTCAATCATTTCTGGACGTTTTTCAATGGCAAAAATCAATGAATATTGTAAATGCACAAACAGTAATTTCTCCGCATTGCAAGGTGCAATTCTGAAATTTTTTGCTTTTTCCTGCTCCTCTTAGCATGATAAAGAAGATTCAAAGAGAGTGAGATGCCAGCTCCTTTCATTCAGTCAGTAGCTTCAAACATTTCTGGTATATGAATAACATGATGTTTTTCAATGGCAAAAATCAATGAATATTGTAAATGCACAAACAGTAATTTCTCCGCATTGGAAGGTGCAATTCTGAAATTTTTTGCTTTTTCCTGCTCCTCTTAGCATGATAAAGAAGATTCAAAGAGAGTGAGATGCCAGCTCCTTTCATTCAGTCAGTAGCTTCAATCATTTCTGGACGTTTTTCAATGGCAAAAATCATTGAATATTGTAAATGCACAAACAGTAATTTCTCCGCATTGCAAGGTGCAATTCTGAAATTTTTTGCTTTTTCCTGCTCCTCTTAGCATGATAAAGAAGATTCAAAGAGAGTGAGATGCCAGCTCCTTTCATTCAGTCAGTAGCTTCAAACATTTCTGGTATATGAATAACATGATGTTTTTCAATGGCAAAAATCAATGAATATTGTAAATGCACAAACAGTAATTTCTCCGCATTGCAAGGTGCAATTCTGAAATTTTTTGCTTTTTCCTGCTCCTCTTAGCATGATAAACAAGATTCAAAGAGAGTGAGATGCCAGCTCCTTTCATTCAGTCAGTAGCTTCAATCATTTCTGGACGTTTTTCAATGGCAAAAATCAATGAATATTGTAAATGCACAAACAGTAATTTCTCCGCATTGCAAGGTGCAATTCTGAAATTTTTTGCTTTTTCCTGCTCCTCTTAGCATGATAAAGAAGATTCAAAGAGAGTGAGATGCCAGCTCCTTTCATTCAGTCAGTAGCTTCAAACATTTCTGGTATATGAATAGCATGATGTTTTTCAATGGCAAAAATCAATGAATATTGTAAATGCACAAACAGTAATTTCTCCGCCTTGCAAGGTGCAATTCTGAAATTTTTTGCTTTTTCCTGCTCCTCTTAGCATGATAAAGAAGATTCAAAGAGAGTGAGATGCCAGCTCCTTTCATTCAGTCAGTAGCTTCAATCATTTCTGGACGTTTTTCAATGGCAAAAATCATTGAATATTGTAAATGCACAAACAGTAATTTCTCCGCATTGCAAGGTGCAATTCTGAAATTTTTTGCTTTTTCCTGCTCCTCTTAGCATGATAAAGAAGATTCAAAGAGAGTGAGATGCCAGCTCCTTTCATTCAGTCAGTAGCTTCAATCATTTCTGGTATATGAATAACATGATGTTTTTCAATGGCAAAAATCAATGAATATTGTAAATGCACAAACAGTAATTTCTCCGCATTGCAAGGTGCAATTCTGAAATTTTTTGCTTTTTCCTGCTCCTCTTAGCATAATAAAGAAGATTCAAAGAGAGTGAGATGCCAGCTCCTTTCATTCAGTCAGTAGCTTCAAACATTTCTGGTATATGAATAACATGATGTTTTTCAATGGCAAAAATCAATGAATATTGTAAATGCACAAACAGTAATTTCTCCGCATTGCAAGGTGCAATTCTGAAATTTTTTGCTTTTTCCTGCTCCTCTTAGCATGATAAAGAAGATTCAAAGAGAGTGAGATGCCAGCTCCTTTCATTCAGTCAGTAGCTTCAATCATTTCTGGACGTTTTTCAATGGCAAAAATCAATGAATATTGTAAATGCACAAACAGTAATTTCTCCGCATTGCAAGGTGCAATTCTGAAATTTTTTGCTTTTTCCTGCTCCTCTTAGCATGATAAAGAAGATTCAAAGAGAGTGAGATGCCAGCTCCTTTCATTCAGTCAGTAGCTTCAAACATTTCTGGTATATGAATAACATGATGTTTTTCAATGGCAAAAATCAATGAATATTGTAAATGCACAAACAGTAATTTCTCCGCATTGGAAGGTGCAATTCTGAAATTTTTTGCTTTTTCCTGCTCCTCTTAGCATGATAAAGAAGATTCAAAGAGAGTGAGATGCCAGCTCCTTTCATTCAGTCAGTAGCTTCAATCATTTCTGGACGTTTTTCAATGGCAAAAATCATTGAATATTGTAAATGCACAAACAGTAATTTCTCCGCATTGCAAGGTGCAATTCTGAAATTTTTTGCTTTTTCCTGCTCCTCTTAGCATGATAAAGAAGATTCAAAGAGAGTGAGATGCCAGCTCCTTTCATTCAGTCAGTAGCTTCAAACATTTCTGGTATATGAATAACATGATGTTTTTCAATGGCAAAAATCAATGAATATTGTAAATGCACAAACAGTAATTTCTCCGCATTGCAAGGTGCAATTCTGAAATTTTTTGCTTTTTCCTGCTCCTCTTAGCATGATAAACAAGATTCAAAGAGAGTGAGATGCCAGCTCCTTTCATTCAGTCAGTAGCTTCAATCATTTCTGGACGTTTTTCAATGGCAAAAATCAATGAATATTGTAAATGCACAAACAGTAATTTCTCCGCATTGCAAGGTGCAATTCTGAAATTTTTTGCTTTTTCCTGCTCCTCTTAGCATGATAAAGAAGATTCAAAGAGAGTGAGATGCCAGCTCCTTTCATTCAGTCAGTAGCTTCAAACATTTCTGGTATATGAATAGCATGATGTTTTTCAATGGCAAAAATCAATGAATATTGTAAATGCACAAACAGTAATTTCTCCGCCTTGCAAGGTGCAATTCTGAAATTTTTTGCTTTTTCCTGCTCCTCTTAGCATGATAAAGAAGATTCAAAGAGAGTGAGATGCCAGCTCCTTTCATTCAGTCAGTAGCTTCAATCATTTCTGGACGTTTTTCAATGGCAAAAATCATTGAATATTGTAAATGCACAAACAGTAATTTCTCCGCATTGCAAGGTGCAATTCTGAAATTTTTTGCTTTTTCCTGCTCCTCTTAGCATGATAAAGAAGATTCAAAGAGAGTGAGATGCCAGCTCCTTTCATTCAGTCAGTAGCTTCAATCATTTCTGGTATATGAATAACATGATGTTTTTCAATGGCAAAAATCAATGAATATTGTAAATGCACAAACAGTAATTTCTCCGCATAGCAAGGTGCAATTCTGAAATTTTTTGCTTTTTCCTGCTCCTCTTAGCATGATAAACAAGATTCAAAGAGAGTGAGATGCCAGCTCCTTTCATTCAGTCAGTAGCTTCAATCATTTCTGGATGTTTTTCAATGGCAAAAATCAATGAATATTGTAAATGCACAAACAGTAATTTCTCCGCATTGCAAGGTGCAATTCTGAAATTTTTTGCTTTTTCCTGCTCCTCTTAGCATGATAAAGAAGATTCAAAGAGAGTGAGATGCCAGCTCCTTTCATTCAGTCAGTAGCTTCAAACATTTCTGGTATATGAATAACATGATGTTTTTCAATGGCAAAAATCAATGAATATTGTAAATGCACAAACAGTAATTTCTCCGCATTGCAAGGTTCAATTCTGAAATTTTTTGCTTTTTCCTGCTCCTCTTAGCATGATAAACAAGATTCAAAGAGAGTGAGATGCCAGCTCCTTTCATTCAGTCAGTAGCTTCAATCATTTCTGGACGTTTTTCAATGGCAAAAATCAATGAATATTGTAAATGCACAAACAGTAATTTCTCCGCATTGCAAGGTGCAATTCTGAAATTTTTTGCTTTTTCCTGCTCCTCTTAGCATGATAAAGAAGATTCAAAGAGAGTGAGATGCCAGCTCCTTTCATTCAGTTAGTAGCTTCAAACATTTCTGGTATATGAATAACATGATGTTTTTCAATGGCAAAAATCAATGAATATTGTAAATGCACAAACAGTAATTTCTCCGCATTGCAAGGTGCAATTCTGAAATTTTTTGCTTTTTCCTGCTCCTCTTAGCATGATAAAGAAGATTCAAAGAGAGTGAGATGCCAGCTCCTTTCATTGAGTCAGTAGCTTCAAACATTTCTGGTATATGAATAACATGATGTTTTTCAATGGCAAAAATCAATGAATATTGTAAATGCACAAACAGTAATTTCTCCGCATTGGAAGGTGCAATTCTGAAATTTTTTGCTTTTTCCTGCTCCTCTTAGCATGATAAAGAAGATTCAAAGAGAGTGAGATGCCAGCTCCTTTCATTCAGTCAGTAGCTTCAATCATTTCTGGACGTTTTTCAATGGCAAAAATCATTGAATATTGTAAATGCACAAACAGTAATTTCTCCGCATTGCAAGGTGCAATTCTGAAATTTTTTGCTTTTTCCTGCTCCTCTTAGCATGATAAAGAAGATTCAAAGAGAGTGAGATGCCAGCTCCTTTCATTCAGTCAGTAGCTTCAATCATTTCTGGTATATGAATAACATGATGTTTTTCAATGGCAAAAATCAATGAATATTGTAAATGCACAAACAGTAATTTCTCCGCATTGCAAGGTGCAATTCTGAAATTTTTTGCTTTTTCCTGCTCCTCTTAGCATGATAAACAAGATTCAAAGAGAGTGAGATGCCAGCTCCTTTCATTCAGTCAGTAGCTTCAATCATTTCTGGACGTTTTTCAATGGCAAAAATCAATGAATATTGTAAATGCACAAACAGTAATTTCTCCGCATTGCAAGGTGCAATTCTGAAATTTTTTGCTTTTTCCTGCTCCTCTTAGCATGATAAAGAAGATTCAAAGAGAGTGAGATGCCAGCTCCTTTCATTCAGTCAGTAGCTTCAAACATTTCTGGTATATGAATAGCATGATGTTTTTCAATGGCAAAAATCAATGAATATTGTAAATGCACAAACAGTAATTTCTCCGCCTTGCAAGGTGCAATTCTGAAATTTTTTGCTTTTTCCTGCTCCTCTTAGCATGATAAAGAAGATTCAAAGAGAGTGAGATGCCAGCTCCTTTCATTCAGTCAGTAGCTTCAATCATTTCTGGACGTTTTTCAATGGCAAAAATCATTGAATATTGTAAATGCACAAACAGTAATTTCTCCGCATTGCAAGGTGCAATTCTGAAATTTTTTGCTTTTTCCTGCTCCTCTTAGCATGATAAAGAAGATTCAAAGAGAGTGAGATGCCAGCTCCTTTCATTCAGTCAGTAGCTTCAATCATTTCTGGTATATGAATAACATGATGTTTTTCAATGGCAAAAATCAATGAATATTGTAAATGCACAAACAGTAATTTCTCCGCATTGCAAGGTGCAATTCTGAAATTTTTTGCTTTTTCCTGCTCCTCTTAGCATGATAAACAAGATTCAAAGAGAGTGAGATGCCAGCTCCTTTCATTCAGTCAGTAGCTTCAATCATTTCTGGATGTTTTTCAATGGCAAAAATCAATGAATATTGTAAATGCACAAACAGTAATTTCTCCGCATTGCAAGGTGCAATTCTGAAATTTTTTGCTTTTTCCTGCTCCTCTTAGCATGATAAAGAAGATTCAAAGAGAGTAAGATGCCAGCTCCTTTCATTCAGTCAGTATCTTCAAACATTTCTGGTATATGAATAACATGATGTTTTTCAATGGCAAAAATCAATGAATATTGTAAATGCACAAACAGTAATTTCTCCGCATTGCAAGGTGCAATTCTGAAATTTTTTGCTTTTTCCTGCTCCTCTTAGCATGATAAACAAGATTCAAAGAGAGTGAGATGCCAGCTCCTTTCATTCAGTCAGTAGCTTCAATCATTTCTGGACGTTTTTCAATGGCAAAAATCAATGAATATTGTAAATGCACAAACAGTAATTTCTCCGCATTGCATGGTGCAATTCTGAAATTTTTTGCTTTTTCCTGCTCCTCTTAGCATGATAAAGAAGATTCAAAGAGAGTGAGATGCCAGCTCCTTTCATTCAGTTAGTAGCTTCAAACATTTCTGGTATATGAATAACATGATGTTTTTCAATGGCAAAAATCAATGAATATTGTAAATGCACAAACAGTAATTTCTCCGCATTGCAAGGTGCAATTCTGAAATTTTTTGCTTTTTCCTGCTCCTCTTAAAATGATAAAGAAGATTCAAAGAGAGTGAGATGCCAGCTCCTTTCATTCAGTCAGTAGCTTCAATCATTTCTGGACGTTTTTCAATGGCAAAAATCAATGAATATTGTAAATGCACAAACAGTAATTTCTCCGCATTGCAAGGTGCAATTCTGAAATTTTTTGCTTTTTCCTGCTCCTCTTAGCATGATAAACAAGATTCAAAGAGAGTGAGATGCCAGCTCCTTTCATTCAGTCAGTAGCTTCAATCATTTCTGGACGTTTTTCAATGGCAAAAATCAATGAATATTGTAAATGCACAAACAGTAATTTCTCCGCATTGCAAGGTGCAATTCTGAAATTTTTTGCTTTTTCCTGCTCCTCTTAGCATGATAAAGAAGATTCAAAGAGAGTGAGATGCCAGCTCCTTTCATTCAGTCAGTAGCTTCAATCATTTCTGGACGTTTTTCAATGGCAAAAATCAATGAATATTGTAAATGCACAAACAGTAATTTCTCCGCATTGCAAGGTGCAATTCTGAAATTTTTTGCTTTTTCCTGCTCCTCTTAGCATGATAAAGAAGATTCAAAGAGAGTGAGATGCCAGCTCCTTTCATTCAGTCAGTAGCTTCAAACATTTCTGGTATATGAATAGCATGATGTTTTTCAATGGCAAAAATCAATGAATATTGTAAATGCACAAACAGTAATTTCTCCGCCTTGCAAGGTGCAATTCTGAAATTTTTTGCTTTTTCCTGCTCCTCTTAGCATGATAAAGAAGATTCAAAGAGAGTGAGATGCCAGCTCCTTTCATTCAGTCAGTAGCTTCAATCATTTCTGGACATTTTTCAATGGCAAAAATCATTGAATATTGTAAATGCACAAACAGTAATTTCTCCGCATTGCAAGGTGCAATTCTGAAATTTTTTGCTTTTTCCTGCTCCTCTTAGCATGATAAAGAAGATTCAAAGAGAGTGAGATGACAGCTCCTTTCATTCAGTCAGTAGCTTCAATCATTTCTGGTATATGAATAACATGATGTTTTTCAATGGCAAAAATCAATGAATATTGTAAATGCACAAACAGTAATTTCTCCGCATTGCAAGGTGCAATTCTGAAATTTTTTGCTTTTTCCTGCTCCTCTTAGCATGATAAACAAGATTCAAAGAGAGTGAGATGCCAGCTCCTTTCATTCAGTCAGTAGCTTCAATCA
This sequence comes from Phyllobates terribilis, assembly GCF_046119375.1. Taxonomy (NCBI): domain Eukaryota; kingdom Metazoa; phylum Chordata; class Amphibia; order Anura; family Dendrobatidae; genus Phyllobates; species Phyllobates terribilis. Next base: position 91,017 of record NW_027364452.1, on the reverse strand, counting down.
TTTCTGGATGTTTTTCAATGGCAAAAATCAATGAATATTGTAAATGCACAAACAGTAATTTCTCCGCATTGCAAGGTGCAATTCTGAAATTTTTTGCTTTTTCCTGCTCCTCTTAGCATGATAAAGAAGATTCAAAGAGAGTGAGATGCCAGCTCCTTTCATTCAGTCAGTAGCTTCAAACATTTCTGGTATATGAATAACATGATGTTTTTCAATGGCAAAAATCAATGAATATTGTAAATGCACAAACAGTAATTTCTCCGCATTGCAAGGTGCAATTCTGAAATTTTTTGCTTTTTCCTGCTCCTCTTAGCATGATAAACAAGATTCAAAGAGAGTGAGATGCCAGCTCCTTTCATTCAGTCAGTAGCTTCAATCATTTCTGGACGTTTTTCAATGGCAAAAATCAATGAATATTGTAAATGCACAAACAGTAATTTCTCCGCATTGCAAGGTGCAATTCTGAAATTTTTTGCTTTTTCCTGCTCCTCTTAGCATGATAAAGAAGATTCAAAGAGAGTGAGATGCCAGCTCCTTTCATTCAGTTAGTAGCTTCAAACATTTCTGGTATATGAATAACATGATGTTTTTCAATGGCAAAAATCAATGAATATTGTAAATGCACAAACAGTAATTTCTCCGCATTGCAAGGTGCAATTCTGAAATTTTTTGCTTTTTCCTGCTCCTCTTAGCATGATAAAGAAGATTCAAAGAGAGTGAGATGCCAGCTCCTTTCATTCAGTCAGTAGCTTCAAACATTTCTGGTATATGAATAACATGATATTTTTCAATGGCAAAAATCAATGAATATTGTAAATGCACAAACAGTAATTTCTCCGCATTGGAAGGTGCAATTCTGAAATTTTTTGCTTTTTCCTGCTCCTCTTAGCATGATAAAGAAGATTCAAAGAGAGTGAGATGCCAGCTCCTTTCATTCAGTCAGTAGCTTCAATCATTTCTGGACGTTTTTCAATGGCAAAAATCATTGAATATTGTAAATGCACAAACAGTAATTTCTCCGCATTGCAAGGTGCAATTCTGAAATTTTTTGCTTTTTCCTGCTCCTCTTAGCATGATAAAGAAGATTCAAAGAGAGTGAGATGCCAGCTCCTTTCATTCAGTCAGTAGCTTCAATCATTTCTGGTATATGAATAACATGATGTTTTTCAATGGCAAAAATCAATGAATATTGTAAATGCACAAACAGTAATTTCTCCGCATTGCAAGGTGCAATTCTGAAATTTTTTGCTTTTTCCTGCTCCTCTTAGCATGATAAACAAGATTCAAAGAGAGTGAGATGCCAGCTCCTTTCATTCAGTCAGTAGCTTCAATCATTTCTGGACGTTTTTCAATGGCAAAAATCAATGAATATTGTAAATGCACAAACAGTAATTTCTCCGCATTGCAAGGTGCAATTCTGAAATTTTTTGCTTTTTCCTGCTCCTCTTAGCATGATAAAGAAGATTCAAAGAGAGTGAGATGCCAGCTCCTTTCATTCAGTCAGTAGCTTCAAACATTTCTGGTATATGAATAGCATGATGTTTTTCAATGGCAAAAATCAATGAATATTGTAAATGCACAAACAGTAATTTCTCCGCCTTGCAAGGTGCAATTCTGAAATTTTTTGCTTTTTCCTGCTCCTCTTAGCATGATAAAGAAGATTCAAAGAGAGTGAGATGCCAGCTCCTTTCATTCAGTCAGTAGCTTCAATCATTTCTGGACGTTTTTCAATGGCAAAAATCATTGAATATTGTAAATGCACAAACAGTAATTTCTCCGCATTGCAAGGTGCAATTCTGAAATTTTTTGCTTTTTCCTGCTCCTCTTAGCATGATAAAGAAGATTCAAAGAGAGTGAGATGCCAGCTCCTTTCATTCAGTCAGTAGCTTCAATCATTTCTGGTATATGAATAACATGATGTTTTTCAATGGCAAAAATCAATGAATATTGTAAATGCACAAACAGTAATTTCTCCGCATTGCAAGGTGCAATTCTAAAATTTTTTGCTTTTTCCTGCTCCTCTTAGCATGATAAACAAGATTCAAAGAGAGTGAGATGCCAGCTCCTTTCATTCAGTCAGTAGCTTCAATCATTTCTGGATGTTTTTCAATGGCAAAAATCAATGAATATTGTAAATGCACAAACAGTAATTTCTCCGCATTGCAAGGTGCAATTCTGAAATTTTTTGCTTTTTCCTGCTCCTCTTAGCATGATAAAGAAGATTCAAAGAGAGTGAGATGCCAGCTCCTTTCATTCAGTCAGTAGCTTCAAACATTTCTGGTATATGAATAACATGATGTTTTTCAATGGCAAAAATCAATGAATATTGTAAATGCACAAACAGTAATTTCTCCGCATTGCAAGGTGCAATTCTGAAATTTTTTGCTTTTTCCTGCTCCTCTTAGCATGATAAACAAGATTCAAAGAGAGTGAGATGCCAGCTCCTTTCATTCAGTCAGTAGCTTCAATCATTTCTGGACGTTTTTCAATGGCAAAAATCAATGAATATTGTAAATGCACAAACAGTAATTTCTCCGCATTGCAAGGTGCAATTCTGAAATTTTTTGCTTTTTCCTGCTCCTCTTAGCATGATAAAGAAGATTCAAAGAGAGTGAGATGCCAGCTCCTTTCATTCAGTTAGTAGCTTCAAACATTTCTGGTATATGAATAACATGATGTTTTTCAATGGCAAAAATCAATGAATATTGTAAATGCACAAACAGTAATTTCTCCGCATTGCAAGGTGCAATTCTGAAATTTTTTGCTTTTTCCTGCTCCTCTTAGCATGATAAAGAAGATTCAAAGAGAGTGAGATGCCAGCTCCTTTCATTCAGTCAGTAGCTTCAATCATTTCTGGACGTTTTTCAATGGCAAAAATCAATGAATATTGTAAATGCACAAACAGTAATTTCTCCGCATTGCAAGGTGCAATTCTGAAATTTTTTGCTTTTTCCTGCTCCTCTTAGCATGATAAACAAGATTCAAAGAGAGTGAGATGCCAGCTCCTTTCATTCAGTCAGTAGCTTCAATCATTTCTGGACGTTTTTCAATGGCAAAAATCAATGAATATTGTAAATGCACAAACAGTAATTTCTCCGCATTGCAAGGTGCAATTCTGAAATTTTTTGCTTTTTCCTGCTCCTCTTAGCATGATAAAGAAGATTCAAAGAGAGTGAGATGCCAGCTCCTTTCATTCAGTCAGTAGCTTCAATCATTTCTGGACGTTTTTCAATGGCAAAAATCAATGAATATTGTAAATGCACAAACAGTAATTTCTCCGCATTGCAAGGTGCAATTCTGAAATTTTTTGCTTTTTCCTGCTCCTCTTAGCATGATAAACAAGATTCAAAGAGAGTGAGATGCCAGCTCCTTTCATTCAGTCAGTAGCTTCAATCATTTCTGGACGTTTTTCAATGGCAAAAATCAATGAATATTGTAAATGCACAAACAGTAATTTCTCCGCATTGCAAGGTGCAATTCTGAAATTTTTTGCTTTTTCCTGCTCCTCTTAGCATGATAAAGAAGATTCAAAGAGAGTGAGATGCCAGCTCCTTTCATTCAGTCAGTAGCTTCAAACATTTCTGGTATATGAATAGCATGATGTTTTTCAATGGCAAAAATCAATGAATATTGTAAATGCACAAACAGTAATTTCTCCGCCTTGCAAGGTGCAATTCTGAAATTTTTTGCTTTTTCCTGCTCCTCTTAGCATGATAAAGAAGATTCAAAGAGAGTGAGATGCCAGCTCCTTTCATTCAGTCAGTAGCTTCAATCATTTCTGGACGTTTTTCAATGGCAAAAATCATTGAATATTGTAAATGCACAAACAGTAATTTCTCCGCATTGCAAGGTGCAATTCTGAAATTTTTTGCTTTTTCCTGCTCCTCTTAGCATGATAAAGAAGATTCAAAGAGAGTGAGATGCCAGCTCCTTTCATTCAGTCAGTAGCTTCAATCATTTCTGGTATATGAATAACATGATGTTTTTCAATGGCAAAAATCAATGAATATTGTAAATGCACAAACAGTAATTTCTCCGCATTGCAAGGTGCAATTCTAAAATTTTTTGCTTTTTCCTGCTCCTCTTAGCATGATAAACAAGATTCAAAGAGAGTGAGATGCCAGCTCCTTTCATTCAGTCAGTAGCTTCAATCATTTCTGGATGTTTTTCAATGGCAAAAATCAATGAATATTGTAAATGCACAAACAGTAATTTCTCCGCATTGCAAGGTGCAATTCTGAAATTTTTTGCTTTTTCCTGCTCCTCTTAGCATGATAAAGAAGATTCAAAGAGAGTGAGATGCCAGCTCCTTTCATTCAGTCAGTAGCTTCAAACATTTCTGGTATATGAATAACATGATGTTTTTCAATGGCAAAAATCAATGAATATTGTAAATGCACAAACAGTAATTTCTCCGCATTGCAATTTGCAATTCTGAAATTTTTTGCTTTTTCCTGCTCCTCTTAGCATGATAAACAAGATTCAAAGAGAGTGAGATGCCAGCTCCTTTCATTCAGTCAGTAGCTTCAATCATTTCTGGACGTTTTTCAATGGCAAAAATCAATGAATATTGTAAATGCACAAACAGTAATTTCTCCGCATTGCAAGGTGCAATTCTGAAATTTTTTGCTTTTTCCTGCTCCTCTTAGCATGATAAAGAAGATTCAAAGAGAGTGAGATGCCAGCTCCTTTCATTCAGTTAGTAGCTTCAAACATTTCTGGTATATGAATAACATGATGTTTTTCAATGGCAAAAATCAATGAATATTGTAAATGCACAAACAGTAATTTCTCCGCATTGCAAGGTGCAATTCTGAAATTTTTTGCTTTTTCCTGCTCCTCTTAGCATGATAAAGAAGATTCAAAGAGAGTGAGATGCCAGCTCCTTTCATTCAGTCAGTAGCTTCAATCATTTCTGGACGTTTTTCAATGGCAAAAATCAATGAATATTGTAAATGCACAAACAGTAATTTCTCCGCATTGCAAGGTGCAATTCTGAAATTTTTTGCTTTTTCCTGCTCCTCTTAGCATGATAAACAAGATTCAAAGAGAGTGAGATGCCAGCTCCTTTCATTCAGTCAGTAGCTTCAATCATTTCTGGACGTTTTTCAATGGCAAAAATCAATGAATATTGTAAATGCACAAACAGTAATTTCTCCGCATTGCAAGGTGCAATTCTGAAATTTTTTGCTTTTTCCTGCTCCTCTTAGCATGATAAAGAAGATTCAAAGAGAGTGAGATGCCAGCTCCTTTCATTCAGTCAGTAGCTTCAATCATTTCTGGACGTTTTTCAATGGCAAAAATCAATGAATATTGTAAATGCACAAACAGTAATTTCTCCGCATTGCAAGGTGCAATTCTGAAATTTTTTGCTTTTTCCTGCTCCTCTTAGCATGATAAACAAGATTCAAAGAGAGTGAGATGCCAGCTCCTTTCATTCAGTCAGTAGCTTCAATCATTTCTGGACGTTTTTCAATGGCAAAAATCAATGAATATTGTAAATGCACAAACAGTAATTTCTCCGCATTGCAAGGTGCAATTCTGAAATTTTTTGCTTTTTCCTGCTCCTCTTAGCATGATAAAGAAGATTCAAAGAGAGTGAGATGCCAGCTCCTTTCATTCAGTCAGTAGCTTCAAACATTTCTGGTATATGAATAGCATGATGTTTTTCAATGGCAAAAATCAATGAATATTGTAAATGCACAAACAGTAATTTCTCCGCCTTGCAAGGTGCAATTCTGAAATTTTTTGCTTTTTCCTGCTCCTCTTAGCATTATAAAGAAGATTCAAAGAGAGTGAGATGCCAGCTCCTTTCATTCAGTCAGTAGCTTCAATCATTTCTGGACGTTTTTCAATGGCAAAAATCATTGAATATTGTAAATGCACAAACAGTAATTTCTCCGCATTGCAAGGTGCAATTCTGAAATTTTTTGCTTTTTCCTGCTCCTCTTAGCATGATAAAGAAGATTCAAAGAGAGTGAGATGCCAGCTCCTTTCATTCAGTCAGTAGCTTCAATCATTTCTGGTATATGAATAACATGATGTTTTTCAATGGCAAAAATCAATGAATATTGTAAATGCACAAACAGTAATTTCTCCGCATTGCAAGGTGCAATTCTGAAATTTTTTGCTTTTTCCTGCTCCTCTTAGCATGATAAACAAGATTCAAAGAGAGTGAGATGCCAGCTCCTTTCATTCAGTCAGTAGCTTCAATCATTTCTGGATGTTTTTCAATGGCAAAAATCAATGAATATTGTAAATGCACAAACAGTAATTTCTCCGCATTGCAAGGTGCAATTCTGAAATTTTTTGCTTTTTCCTGCTCCTCTTAGCATGATAAAGAAGATTCAAAGAGAGTGAGATGCCAGCTCCTTTCATTCAGTCAGTAGCTTCAAACATTTCTGGTATATGAATAACATGATGTTTTTCAATGGCAAAAATCAATGAATATTGTAAATGCACAAACAGTAATTTCTCCGCATTGCAAGGTGCAATTCTGAAATTTTTTGCTTTTTCCTGCTCCTCTTAGCATGATAAACAAGATTCAAAGAGAGTGAGATGCCAGCTCCTTTCATTCAGTCAGTAGCTTCAATCATTTCTGGACGTTTTTCAATGGCAAAAATCAATGAATATTGTAAATGCACAAACAGTAATTTCTCCGCATTGCAAGGTGCAATTCTGAAATTTTTTGCTTTTTCCTGCTCCTCTTAGCATGATAAAGAAGATTCAAAGAGAGTGAGATGCCAGCTCCTTTCATTCAGTTAGTAGCTTCAAACATTTCTGGTATATGAATAACATGATGTTTTTCAATGGCAAAAATCAATGAATATTGTAAATGCACAAACAGTAATTTCTCCGCATTGCAAGGTGCAATTCTGAAATTTTTTGCTTTTTCCTGCTCCTCTTAGCATGATAAAGAAGATTCAAAGAGAGTGAGATGCCAGCTCCTTTCATTCAGTCAGTAGCTTCAAACATTTCTGGTATATGAATAACATGATGTTTTTCAATGGCAAAAATCAATGAATATTGTAAATGCACAAACAGTAATTTCTCCGCATTGGAAGGTGCAATTCTGAAATTTTTTGCTTTTTCCTGCTCCTCTTAGCATGATAAAGAAGATTCAAAGAGAGTGAGATGCCAGCTCCTTTCATTCAGTCAGTAGCTTCAATCATTTCTGGACGTTTTTCAATGGCAAAAATCATTGAATATTGTAAATGCACAAACAGTAATTTCTCCGCATTGCAAGGTGCAATTCTGAAATTTTTTGCTTTTTCCTGCTCCTCTTGGCATGATAAAGAAGATTCAAAGAGAGTGAGATGCCAGCTCCTTTCATTCAGTCAGTAGCTTCAATCATTTCTGGTATATGAATAACATGATGTTTTTCAATGGCAAAAATCAATGAATATTGTAAATGCACAAACAGTAATTTCTCTGCATTGCAAGGTGCAATTCTGAAATTTTTTGCTTTTTCCTGCTCCTCTTAGCATGATAAACAAGATTCAAAGAGAGTGAGATGCCAGCTCCTTTCATTCAGTCAGTAGCTTCAATCATTTCTGGACGTTTTTCAATGGCAAAAATCAATGAATATTGTAAATGCACAAACAGTAATTTCTCCGCATTGCAAGGTGCAATTCTGAAATTTTTTGCTTTTTCCTGCTCCTCTTAGCATGATAAAGAAGATTCAAAGAGAGTGAGATGCCAGCTCGTTTCATTCAGTCAGTAGCTTCAAACATTTCTGGTATATGAATAGCATGATGTTTTTCAATGGCAAAAATCAATGAATATTGTAAATGCACAAACAGTAATTTCTCCGCCTTGCAAGGTGCAATTCTGAAATTTTTTGCTTTTTCCTGCTCCTCTTAGCATGATAAAGAAGATTCAAAGAGAGTGAGATGCCAGCACCTTTCATTCAGTCAGTAGCTTCAATCATTTCTGGACGTTTTTCAATGGCAAAAATCATTGAATATTGTAAATGCACAAACAGTAATTTCTCCGCATTGCAAGGTGCAATTCTGAAATTTTTTGCTTTTTCCTGCTCCTCTTAGCATGATAAAGAAGATTCAAAGAGAGTGAGATGCCAGCTCCTTTCATTCAGTCAGTAGCTTCAATCATTTCTGGTATATGAATAACATGATGTTTTTCAATGGCAAAAATCAATGAATATTGTAAATGCACAAACAGTAATTTCTCCGCATTGCAAGGTGCAATTCTGAAATTTTTTGCTTTTTCCTGCTCCTCTTAGCATGTTAAACAACATTCAAAGAGAGTGAGATGCCAGCTCCTTTCATTCAGTCAGTAGCTTCAATCATTTCTGGATGTTTTTCAATGGCAAAAATCAATGAATATTGTAAATGCACAAACAGTAATTTCTCCGCATTGCAAGGTGCAATTCTGAAATTTTTTGCTTTTTCCTGCTCCTCTTAGCATGATAAAGAAGATTCAAAGAGAGTGAGATGCCAGCTCCTTTCATTCAGTCAGTAGCTTCAAACATTTCTGGTATATGAATAACATGATGTTTTTCAATGGCAAAAATCAATGAATATTGTAAATGCACAAACAGTAATTTCTCCGCATTGCAAGGTGCAATTCTGAAATTTTTTGCTTTTTCCTGCTCCCCTTAGCATGATAAACAAGATTCAAAGAGAGTGAGATGCCAGCTCCTTTCATTCAGTCAGTAGCTTCAATCATTTCTGGACGTTTTTCAATGGCAAAAATCAATGAATATTGTAAATGCACAAACAGTAATTTCTCCGCATTGCAAGGTGCAATTCTGAAATTTTTTGCTTTTTCCTGCTCCTCTTAGCATGATAAAGAAGATTCAAAGAGAGTGAGATGCCAGCTCCTTTCATTCAGTTAGTAGCTTCAAACATTTCTGGTATATGAATAACATGATGTTTTTCAATGGCAAAAATCAATGAATATTGTAAATGCACAAACAGTAATTTCTCCGCATTGCAAGGTGCAATTCTGAAATTTTTTGCTTTTTCCTGCTCCTCTTAGCATGATAAAGAAGATTCAAAGAGAGTGAGATGCCAGCTCCTTTCATTCAGTCAGTAGCTTCAATCATTTCTGGACGTTTTTCAATGGCAAAAATCATTGAATATTGTAAATGCACAAACAGTAATTTCTCCGCATTGCAAGGTGCAATTCTGAAATTTTTTGCTTTTTCCTGCTCCTCTTAGCATGATAAAGAAGATTCAAAGAGAGTGAGATGCCAGCTCCTTTCATTCAGTCAGTAGCTTCAATCATTTCTGGTATATGAATAACATGATGTTTTTCAATGGCAAAAATCAATGAATATTGTAAATGCACAAACAGTAATTTCTCCGCATTGCAAGGTGCAATTCTGAAATTTTTTGCTTTTTCCTGCTCCTCTTAGCATGATAAACAAGATTCAAAGAGAGTGAGATGCCAGCTCCTTTCATTCAGTCAGTAGCTTCAATCATTTCTGGATGTTTTTCAATGGCAAAAATCAATGAATATTGTAAATGCACAAACAGTAATTTCTCCGCATTGCAAGGTGCAATTCTGAAATTTTTTGCTTTTTCCTGCTCCTCTTAGCATGATAAAGAAGATTCAAAGAGAGTGAGATGCCAGCTCCTTTCATTCAGTCAGTAGCTTCAAACATTTCTGGTATATGAATAACATGATGTTTTTCAATGGCAAAAATCAATGAATATTGTAAATGCACAAACAGTAATTTCTCCGCATTGCAAGGTGCAATTCTGAAATTTTTTGCTTTTTCCTGCTCCTCTTAGCATGATAAACAAGATTCAAAGAGAGTGAGATGCCAGCTCCTTTCATTCAGTCAGTAGCTTCAATCATTTCTGGACGTTTTTCAATGGCAAAAATCAATGAATATTGTAAATGCACAAACAGTAATTTCTCCGCATTGCAAGGTGCAATTCTGAAATTTTTTGCTTTTTCCTGCTCCTCTTAGCATGATAAAGAAGATTCAAAGAGAGTGAGATGCCAGCTCCTTTCATTCAGTTAGTAGCTTCAAACATTTCTGGTATATGAATAACATGATGTTTTTCAATGGCAAAAATCAATGAATATTGTAAATGCACAAACAGTAATTTCTCCGCATTGCAAGGTGCAATTCTGAAATTTTTTGCTTTTTCCTGCTCCTCTTAGCATGATAAAGAAGATTCAAAGAGAGTGAGATGCCAGCTCCTTTCATTCAGTCAGTAGCTTCAAACATTTCTGGTATATGAATAACATGATGTTTTTCAATGGCAAAAATCAATGAATATTGTAAATGCACAAACAGTAATTTCTCCGCATTGGAAGGTGCAATTCTGAAATTTTTTGCTTTTTCCTGCTCCTCTTAGCATGATAAAGAAGATTCAAAGAGAGTGAGATGCCAGCTCCTTTCATTCAGTCAGTAGCTTCAATCATTTCTGGACATTTTTCAATGGCAAAAATCATTGAATATTGTAAATGCACAAACAGTAATTTCTCCGCATTGCAAGGTGCAATTCTGAAATTTTTTGCTTTTTCCTGCTCCTCTTAGCATGATAAAGAAGATTCAAAGAGAGTGAGATGCCAGCTCCTTTCATTCAGTCAGTAGCTTCAATCATTTCTGGTATATGAATAACATGATGTTTTTCAATGGCAAAAATCAATGAATATTGTAAATGCACAAACAGTAATTTCTCTGCATTGCAAGGTGCAATTCTGAAATTTTTTGCTTTTTCCTGCTCCTCTTAGCATGATAAACAAGATTCAAAGAGAGTGAGATGCCAGCTCCTTTCATTCAGTCAGTAGCTTCAATCATTTCTGGACGTTTTTCAATGGCAAAAATCAATGAATATTGTAAATGCACAAACAGTAATTTCTCCGCATTGCAAGGTGCAATTCTGAAATTTTTTGCTTTTTCCTGCTCCTCTTAGCATGATAAAGAAGATTCAAAGAGAGTGAGATGCCAGCTCGTTTCATTCAGTCAGTAGCTTCAAACATTTCTGGTATATGAATAGCATGATGTTTTTCAATGGCAAAAATCAATGAATATTGTAAATGCACAAACAGTAATTTCTCCGCCTTGCAAGGTGCAATTCTGAAATTTTTTGCTTTTTCCTGCTCCTCTTAGCATGATAAAGAAGATTCAAAGAGAGTGAGATGCCAGCTCCTTTCATTCAGTCAGTAGCTTCAATCATTTCTGGACGTTTTTCAATGGCAAAAATCATTGAATATTGTAAATGCACAAACAGTAATTTCTCCGCATTGCAAGGTGCAATTCTGAAATTTTTTGCTTTTTCCTGCTCCTCTTAGCATGATAAAGAAGATTCAAAGAGAGTGAGATGCCAGCTCCTTTCATTCAGTCAGTAGCTTCAATCATTTCTGGTATATGAATAACATGATGTTTTTCAATGGCAAAAATCAATGAATATTGTAAATGCACAAACAGTAATTTCTCCGCATTGCAAGGTGCAATTCTGAAATTTTTTGCTTTTTCCTGCTCCTCTTAGCATGATAAACAAGATTCAAAGAGAGTGAGATGCCAGCTCCTTTCATTCAGTCAGTAGCTTCAATCATTTCTGGATGTTTTTCAATGGCAAAAATCAATGAATATTGTAAATGCACAAACAGTAATTTCTCCGCATTGCAAGGTGCAATTCTGAAATTTTTTGCTTTTTCCTGCTCCTCTTAGCATGATAAAGAAGATTCAAAGAGAGTGAGATGCCAGCTCCTTTCATTCAGTTAGTAGCTTCAAACATTTCTGGTATATGAATAACATGATGTTTTTCAATGGCAAAAATCAATGAATATTGTAAATGCACAAACAGTAATTTCTCCGCATTGCAAGGTGCAATTCTGAAATTTTTTGCTTTTTCCTGCTCCTCTTAGCATGATAAAGAAGATTCAAAGAGAGTGAGATGCCAGCTCCTTTCATTCAGTCAGTAGCTTCAATCATTTCTGGACGTTTTTCAATGGCAAAAATCAATGAATATTGTAAATGCACAAACAGTAATTTCTCCGCATTGCAAGGTGCAATTCTGAAATTTTTTGCTTTTTCCTGCTCCTCTTAGCATGATAAACAAGATTCAAAGAGAGTGAGATGCCAGCTCCTTTCATTCAGTCAGTAGCTTCAATCATTTCTGGACGTTTTTCAATGGCAAAAATCAATGAATATTGTAAATGCACAAACAGTAATTTCTCCGCATTGCAAGGTGCAATTCTGAAATTTTTTGCTTTTTCCTGCTCCTCTTAGCATGATAAAGAAGATTCAAAGAGAGTGAGATGCCAGCTCCTTTCATTCAGTCATTAGCTTCAATCATTTCTGGACGTTTTTCAATGGCAAAAATCAATGAATATTGTAAATGCACAAACAGTAATTTCTCCGCATTGCAAGGTGCAATTCTGAAATTTTTTGCTTTTTCCTGCTCCTCTTAGCATGATAAACAAGATTCAAAGAGAGTGAGATGCCAGCTCCTTTCATTCAGTCAGTAGCTTCAATCATTTCTGGACGTTTTTCAATGGCAAAAATCAATGAATATTGTAAATGCACAAACAGTAATTTCTCCGCATTGCAAGGTGCAATTCTGAAATTTTTTGCTTTTTCCTGCTCCTCTTAGCATGATAAAGAAGATTCAAAGAGAGTGAGATGCCAGCTCCTTTCATTCAGTCAGTAGCTTCAAACATTTCTGGTATATGAATAGCATGATGTTTTTCAATGGCAAAAATCAATGAATATTGTAAATGCACAAACAGTAATTTCTCCGCCTTGCAAGGTGTAATTCTGAAATTTTTTGCTTTTTCCTGCTCCTCTTAGCATGATAAAGAAGATTCAAAGAGAGTGAGATGCCAGCTCCTTTCATTCAGTCAGTAGCTTCAATCATTTCTGGACGTTTTTCAATGGCAAAAATCATTGAATATTGTAAATGCACAAACAGTAATTTCTCCGCATTGCAAGGTGCAATTCTGAAATTTTTTGCTTTTTCCTGCTCCTCTTAGCATGATAAAGAAGATTCAAAGAGAGTGAGATGCCAGCTCCTTTCATTCAGTCAGTAGCTTCAATCATTTCTGGTATATGAATAACATGATGTTTTTCAATGGCAAAAATCAATGAATATTGTAAATGCACAAACAGTAATTTCTCCGCATTGCAAGGTGCAATTCTGAAATTTTTTGCTTTTTCCTGCTCCTCTTAGCATGATAAAGAAGATTCAAAGAGAGTGAGATGCCAGCTCCTTTCATTCAGTCAGTAGCTTCAATCATTTCTGGATGTTTTTCAATGGCAAAAATCAATGAATATTGTAAATGCACAAACAGTAATTTCTCCGCATTGCAAGGTGCAATTCTGAAATTTTTTGCTTTTTCCTGCTCCTCTTAGCATGATAAAGAAGATTCAAAGAGAGTGAGATGCCAGCTCCTTTCATTCAGTCAGTAGCTTCAAACATTTCTGGTATATGAATAACATGATGTTTTTCAATGGCAAAAATCAATGAATATTGTAAATGCACAAACAGTAATTTCTCCGCATTGCAAGGTGCAATTCTGAAATTTTTTGCTTTTTCCTGCTCCTCTTAGCATGATAAACAAGATTCAAAGAGAGTGAGATGCCAGCTCCTTTCATTCAGTCAGTAGCTTCAATCATTTCTGGACGTTTTTCAATGGCAAAAATCAATGAATATTGTAAATGCACAAACAGTAATTTCTCCGCATTGCAAGGTGCAATTCTGAAATTTTTTGCTTTTTCCTGCTCCTCTTAGCATGATAAAGAAGATTCAAAGAGAGTGAGATGCCAGCTCCTTTCATTCAGTTAGTAGCTTCAAACATTTCTGGTATATGAATAACATGATGTTTTTCAATGGCAAAAATCAATGAATATTGTAAATGCACAAACAGTAATTTCTCCGCATTGCAAGGTGCAATTCTGAAATTTTTTGCTTTTTCCTGCTCCTCTTAGCATGATAAAGAAGATTCAAAGAGAGTGAGATGCCAGCTCCTTTCATTCAGTCAGTAGCTTCAAACAATTCTGGTATATGAATAACATGATGTTTTTCAATGGCAAAAATCAATGAATATTGTAAATGCACAAACAGTAATTTCTCCGCATTGGAAGGTGCAATTCTGAAATTTTTTGCTTTTTCCTGCTCCTCTTAGCATGATAAAGAAGATTCAAAGAGAGTGAGATGCCAGCTCCTTTCATTCAGTCAGTAGCTTCAATCATTTCTGGACGTTTTTCAATGGCAAAAATCATTGAATATTGTAAATGCACAAACAGTAATTTCTCCGCATTGCAAGGTGCAATTCTGAAATTTTTTGCTTTTTCCTGCTCCTCTTGGCATGATAAAGAAGATTCAAAGAGAGTGAGATGCCAGCTCCTTTCATTCAGTCAGTAGCTTCAATCATTTCTGGTATATGAATAACATGATGTTTTTCAATGGCAAAAATCAATGAATATTGTAAATGCACAAACAGTAATTTCTCTGCATTGCAAGGTGCAATTCTGAAATTTTTTGCTTTTTCCTGCTCCTCTTAGCATGATAAACAAGATTCAAAGAGAGTGAGATGCCAGCTCCTTTCATTCAGTCAGTAGCTTCAATCATTTCTGGACGTTTTTCAATGGCAAAAATCAATGAATATTGTAAATGCACAAACAGTAATTTCTCCGCATTGCAAGGTGCAATTCTGAAATTTTTTGCTTTTTCCTGCTCCTCTTAGCATGATAAAGAAGATTCAAAGAGAGTGAGATGCCAGCTCGTTTCATTCAGTCAGTAGCTTCAAACATTTCTGGTATATGAATAGCATGATGTTTTTCAATGGCAAAAATCAATGAATATTGTAAATGCACAAACAGTAATTTCTCCGCCTTGCAAGGTGCAATTCTGAAATTTTTTGCTTTTTCCTGCTCCTCTTAGCATGATAAAGAAGATTCAAAGAGAGTGAGATGCCAGCACCTTTCATTCAGTCAGTAGCTTCAATCATTTCTGGACGTTTTTCAATGGCAAAAATCATTGAATATTGTAAATGCACAAACAGTAATTTCTCCGCATTGCAAGGTGCAATTCTGAAATTTTTTGCTTTTTCCTGCTCCTCTTAGCATGATAAAGAAGATTCAAAGAGAGTGAGATGCCAGCTCCTTTCATTCAGTCAGTAGCTTCAATCATTTCTGGTATATGAATAACATGATGTTTTTCAATGGCAAAAATCAATGAATATTGTAAATGCACAAACAGTAATTTCTCCGCATTGCAAGGTGCAATTCTGAAATTTTTTGCTTTTTCCTGCTCCTCTTAGCATGTTAAACAAGATTCAAAGAGAGTGAGATGCCAGCTCCTTTCATTCAGTCAGTAGCTTCAATCATTTCTGGATGTTTTTCAATGGCAAAAATCAATGAATATTGTAAATGCACAAACAGTAATTTCTCCGCATTGCAAGGTGCAATTCTGAAATTTTTTGCTTTTTCCTGCTCCTCTTAGCATGATAAAGAAGATTCAAAGAGAGTGAGATGCCAGCTCCTTTCATTCAGTCAGTAGCTTCAAACATTTCTGGTATATGAATAACATGATGTTTTTCAATGGCAAAAATCAATGAATATTGTAAATGCACAAACAGTAATTTCTCCGCATTGCAAGGTGCAATTCTGAAATTTTTTGCTTTTTCCTGCTCCCCTTAGCATGATAAACAAGATTCAAAGAGAGTGAGATGCCAGCTCCTTTCATTCAGTCAGTAGCTTCAATCATTTCTGGACGTTTTTCAATGGCAAAAATCAATGAATATTGTAAATGCACAAACAGTAATTTCTCCGCATTGCAAGGTGCAATTCTGAAATTTTTTGCTTTTTCCTGCTCCTCTTAGCATGATAAAGAAGATTCAAAGAGAGTGAGATGCCAGCTCCTTTCATTCAGTTAGTAGCTTCAAACATTTCTGGTATATGAATAACATGATGTTTTTCAATGGCAAAAATCAATGAATATTGTAAATGCACAAACAGTAATTTCTCCGCATTGCAAGGTGCAATTCTGAAATTTTTTGCTTTTTCCTGCTCCTCTTAGCATGATAAAGAAGATTCAAAGAGAGTGAGATGCCAGCTCCTTTCATTCAGTCAGTAGCTTCAATCATTTCTGGACGTTTTTCAATGGCAAAAATCATTGAATATTGTAAATGCACAAACAGTAATTTCTCCGCATTGCAAGGTGCAATTCTGAAATTTTTTGCTTTTTCCTGCTCCTCTTAGCATGATAAAGAAGATTCAAAGAGAGTGAGATGCCAGCTCCTTTCATTCAGTCAGTAGCTTCAATCATTTCTGGTATATGAATAACATGATGTTTTTCAATGGCAAAAATCAATGAATATTGTAAATGCACAAACAGTAATTTCTCCGCATTGCAAGGTGCAATTCTGAAATTTTTTGCTTTTTCCTGCTCCTCTTAGCATGATAAACAAGATTCAAAGAGAGTGAGATGCCAGCTCCTTTCATTCAGTCAGTAGCTTCAATCATTTCTGGATGTTTTTCAATGGCAAAAATCAATGAATATTGTAAATGCACAAACAGTAATTTCTCCGCATTGCAAGGTGCAATTCTGAAATTTTTTGCTTTTTCCTGCTCCTCTTAGCATGATAAAGAAGATTCAAAGAGAGTGAGATGCCAGCTCCTTTCATTCAGTCAGTAGCTTCAAACATTTCTGGTATATGAATAACATGATGTTTTTCAATGGCAAAAATCAATGAATATTGTAAATGCACAAACAGTAATTTCTCCGCATTGCAAGGTGCAATTCTGAAATTTTTTGCTTTTTCCTGCTCCTCTTAGCATGATAAACAAGATTCAAAGAGAGTGAGATGCCAGCTCCTTTCATTCAGTCAGTAGCTTCAATCATTTCTGGACGTTTTTCAATGGCAAAAATCAATGAATATTGTAAATGCACAAACAGTAATTTCTCCGCATTGCAAGGTGCAATTCTGAAATTTTTTGCTTTTTCCTGCTCCTCTTAGCATGATAAAGAAGATTCAAAGAGAGTGAGATGCCAGCTCCTTTCATTCAGTTAGTAGCTTCAAACATTTCTGGTATATGAATAACATGATGTTTTTCAATGGCAAAAATCAATGAATATTGTAAATGCACAAACAGTAATTTCTCCGCATTGCAAGGTGCAATTCTGAAATTTTTTGCTTTTTCCTGCTCCTCTTAGCATGATAAAGAAGATTCAAAGAGAGTGAGATGCCAGCTCCTTTCATTCAGTCAGTAGCTTCAAACATTTCTGGTATATGAATAACATGATGTTTTTCAATGGCAAAAATCAATGAATATTGTAAATGCACAAACAGTAATTTCTCCGCATTGGAAGGTGCAATTCTGAAATTTTTTGCTTTTTCCTGCTCCTCTTAGCATGATAAAGAAGATTCAAAGAGAGTGAGATGCCAGCTCCTTTCATTCAGTCAGTAGCTTCAATCATTTCTGGACGTTTTTCAATGGCAAAAATCATTGAATATTGTAAATGCACAAACAGTAATTTCTCCGCATTGCAAGGTGCAATTCTGAAATTTTTTGCTTTTTCCTGCTCCTCTTAGCATGATAAAGAAGATTCAAAGAGAGTGAGATGCCAGCTCCTTTCATTCAGTCAGTAGCTTCAATCATTTCTGGTATATGAATAACATGATGTTTTTCAATGGCAAAAATCAATGAATATTGTAAATGCACAAACAGTAATTTCTCTGCATTGCAAGGTGCAATTCTGAAATTTTTTGCTTTTTCCTGCTCCTCTTAGCATGATAAACAAGATTCAAAGAGAGTGAGATGCCAGCTCCTTTCATTCAGTCAGTAGCTTCAATCATTTCTGGACGTTTTTCAATGGCAAAAATCAATGAATATTGTAAATGCACAAACAGTAATTTCTCCGCATTGCAAGGTGCAATTCTGAAATTTTTTGCTTTTTCCTGCTCCTCTTAGCATGATAAAGAAGATTCAAAGAGAGTGAGATGCCAGCTCGTTTCATTCAGTCAGTAGCTTCAAACATTTCTGGTATATGAATAGCATGATGTTTTTCAATGGCAAAAATCAATGAATATTGTAAATGCACAAACAGTAATTTCTCCGCCTTGCAAGGTGCAATTCTGAAATTTTTTGCTTTTTCCTGCTCCTCTTAGCATGATAAAGAAGATTCAAAGAGAGTGAGATGCCAGCTCCTTTCATTCAGTCAGTAGCTTCAATCATTTCTGGACGTTTTTCAATGGCAAAAATCATTGAATATTGTAAATGCACAAACAGTAATTTCTCCGCATTGCAAGGTGCAATTCTGAAATTTTTTGCTTTTTCCTGCTCCTCTTAGCATGATAAAGAAGATTCAAAGAGAGTGAGATGCCAGCTCCTTTCATTCAGTCAGTAGCTTCAATCATTTCTGGTATATGAATAACATGATGTTTTTCAATGGCAAAAATCAATGAATATTGTAAATGCACAAACAGTAATTTCTCCGCATTGCAAGGTGCAATTCTGAAATTTTTTGCTTTTTCCTGCTCCTCTTAGCATGATAAACAAGATTCAAAGAGAGTGAGATGCCAGCTCCTTTCATTCAGTCAGTAGCTTCAATCATTTCTGGATGTTTTTCAATGGCAAAAATCAATGAATATTGTAAATGCACAAACAGTAATTTCTCCGCATTGCAAGGTGCAATTCTGAAATTTTTTGCTTTTTCCTGCTCCTCTTAGCATGATAAAGAAGATTCAAAGAGAGTGAGATGCCAGCTCCTTTCATTCAGTCAGTAGCTTCAAACATTTCTGGTATATGAATAACATGATGTTTTTCAATGGCAAAAATCAATGAATATTGTAAATGCACAAACAGTAATTTCTCCGCATTGCAAGGTGCAATTCTGAAATTTTTTGCTTTTTCCTGCTCCTCTTAGCATGATAAACAAGATTCAAAGAGAGTGAGATGCCAGCTCCTTTCATTCAGTCAGTAGCTTCAATCATTTCTGGACGTTTTTCAATGGCAAAAATCAATGAATATTGTAAATGCACAAACAGTAATTTCTCCGCATTGCAAGGTGCAATTCTGAAATTTTTTGCTTTTTCCTGCTCCTCTTAGCATGATAAAGAAGATTCAAAGAGAGTGAGATGCCAGCTCCTTTCATTCAGTTGGTAGCTTCAAACATTTCTGGTATATGAATAACATGATGTTTTTCAATGGCAAAAATCAATGAATATTGTAAATGCACAAACAGTAATTTCTCCGCATTGCAAGGTGCAATTCTGAAATTTTTTGCTTTTTCCTGCTCCTCTTAGCATGATAAAGAAGATTCAAAGAGAGTGAGATGCCAGCTCCTTTCATTCAGTCAGTAGCTTCAATCATTTCTGGACGTTTTTCAATGGCAAAAATCAATGAATATTGTAAATGCACAAACAGTAATTTCTCCGCATTGCAAGGTGCAATTCTGAAATTTTTTGCTTTTTCCTGCTCCTCTTAGCATGATAAACAAGATTCAAAGAGAGTGAGATGCCAGCTCCTTTCATTCAGTCAGTAGCTTCAATCATTTCTGGACGTTTTTCAATGGCAAAAATCAATGAATATTGTAAATGCACAAACAGTAATTTCTCCGCATTGCAAGGTGCAATTCTGAAATTTTTTGCTTTTTCCTGCTCCTCTTAGCATGATAAAGAAGATTCAAAGAGAGTGAGATGCCAGCTCCTTTCATTCAGTCAGTAGCTTCAATCATTTCTGGACGTTTTTCAATGGCAAAAATCAATGAATATTGTAAATGCACAAACAGTAATTTCTCCGCATTGCAAGGTGCAATTCTGAAATTTTTTGCTTTTTCCTGCTCCTCTTAGCATGATAAACAAGATTCAAAGAGAGTGAGATGCCAGCTCCTTTCATTCAGTCAGTAGCTTCAATCATTTCTGGACGTTTTTCAATGGCAAAAATCAATGAATATTGTAAATGCACAAACAGTAATTTCTTCCCATTGCAAGGTGCAATTCTGAAATTTTTTGCTTTTTCCTGCTCCTCTTAGCATGATAAAGAAGATTCCAAGAGAGTGAGATGCCAGCTCCTTTCATTCAGTCAGTAGCTTCAAACATTTCTGGTATATGAATAGCATGATGTTTTTCAATGGCAAAAATCAATGAATATTGTAAATGCACAAACAGTAATTTCTCCGCCTTGCAAGGTGCAATTCTGAAATTTTTTGCTTTTTCCTGCTCCTCTTAGCATGATAAAGAAGATTCAAAGAGAGTGAGATGCCAGCTCCTTTCATTCAGTCAGTAGCTTCAATCATTTCTGGACGTTTTTCAATGGCAAAAATCATTGAATATTGTAAATGCACAAACAGTAATTTCTCCGCATTGCAAGGTGCAATTCTGAAATTTTTTGCTTTTTCCTGCTCCTCTTAGCATGATAAAGAAGATTCAAAGAGAGTGAGATGCCAGCTCCTTTCATTCAGTCAGTAGCTTCAATCATTTCTGGTATATGAATAACATGTTTTTCAATGGCAAAAATCAATGAATATTGTAAATGCACAAACAGTAATTTCTCCGCATTGCAAGGTGCAATTCTGAAATTTTTTGCTTTTTCCTGCTCCTCTTAGCATGATAAACAAGATTCAAAGAGAGTGAGATGCCAGCTCCTTTCATTCACTCAGTAGCTTCAATCATTTCTGGACGTTTTTCAATGGCAAAAATCAATGAATATTGTAAATGCACAAACAGTAATTTCTCCGCATTGCAAGGTGCAATTCTGAAATTTTTTGCTTTTTCCTGCTCCTCTTAGCATGATAAACAAGATTCAAAGAGAGTGAGATGCCAGCTCCTTTCATTCAGTCAGTAGCTTCAATCATTTCTGGACGTTTTTCAATGGCAAAAATCAATGAATATTGTAAATGCACAAACAGTAATTTCTCCGCATTGCAAGGTGCAATTCTGAAATTTTTTGCTTTTTTGTGCTCCTCTTAGCATGATAAAGAAGACTCAAAGAGAGTGAGATGCCAGCTCCTTTCATTCAGTCAGTAGCTTCAATCATTTCTGGTATATGAATAACATGATGTTTTTCAATGGCAAAAATCAATGAATATTGTAAATGCACAAACAGTAATTTCTCCGCATTGCAAGGTGCAATTCTGAAATTTTTTGCTTTTTCCTGCTCCTCTTAGCATGATAAAGAAGATTCAAAGAGAGTGAGATGCCAGCTCCTTTCATTCAGTCAGTAGCTTCAAACATTTCTGGTATATGAATAACATGATGTTTTTCAATGGCAAAAATCAATGAATATTGTAAATGCACAAACAGTAATTTCTCCGCATTGCAAGGTGCAATTCTGAAATTTTTTGCTTTTTCCTGCTCCTCTTAGCATGATAAAGAAGATTCAAAGAGAGTGAGATGCCAGCTCCTTTCATTCAGTCAGTAGCTTCAATCATTTCTGGACGTTTTTCAATGGCAAAAATCATTGAATATTGTAAATGCACAAACAGTAATTTCTCCGCATTGCAAGGTGCAATTCTGAAATTTTTTGCTTTTTCCTGCTCCTCTTAGCATGATAAAGAAGATTCAAAGAGAGTGAGATGCCAGCTCCTTTCATTCAGTCAGTAGCTTCAATCATTTCTGGTATATGAATAACATGTTTTTCAATGGCAAAAATCAATGAATATTGTAAATGCACAAACAGTAATTTCTCCGCATTGCAAGGTGCAATTCTGAAATTTTTTGCTTTTTCCTGCTCCTCTTAGCATGATAAACAAGATTCAAAGAGAGTGAGATGCCAGCTCCTTTCATTCACTCAGTAGCTTCAATCATTTCTGGACGTTTTTCAATGGCAAAAATCAATGAATATTGTAAATGCACAAACAGTAATTTCTCCGCATTGCAAGGTGCAATTCTGAAATTTTTTGCTTTTTCCTGCTCCTCTTAGCATGATAAACAAGATTCAAAGAGAGTGAGATGCCAGCTCCTTTCATTCAGTCAGTAGCTTCAATCATTTCTGGACGTTTTTCAATGGCAAAAATCAATGAATATTGTAAATGCACAAACAGTAATTTCTCCGCATTGCAAGGTGCAATTCTGAAATTTTTTGCTTTTTTGTGCTCCTCTTAGCATGATAAAGAAGACTCAAAGAGAGTGAGATGCCAGCTCCTTTCATTCAGTCAGTAGCTTCAATCATTTCTGGTATATGAATAACATGATGTTTTTCAATGGCAAAAATCAATGAATATTGTAAATGCACAAACAGTAATTTCTCCGCATTGCAAGGTGCAATTCTGAAATTTTTTGCTTTTTCCTGCTCCTCTTAGCATGATAAAGAAGATTCAAAGAGAGTGAGATGCCAGCTCCTTTCATTCAGTCAGTAGCTTCAAACATTTCTGGTATATGAATAACATGATGTTTTTCAATGGCAAAAATCAATGAATATTGTAAATGCACAAACAGTAATTTCTCCGCATTGCAAGGTGCAATTCTGAAATTTTTTGCTTTTTCCTGCTCCTCTTAGCATGATAAAGAAGATTCAAAGAGAGTGAGATGCCAGCTCCTTTCATTCAGTCAGTAGCTTCAATCATTTCTGGACGTTTTTCAATGGCAAAAATCAATGAATATTGTAAATGCACAAACAGTAATTTCTCCGCATTGCAAGGTGCAATTCTGAAATTTTTTGCTTTTTCCTGCTCCTCTTAGCATGATAAACAAGATTCAAAGAGAGTGAGATGCCAGCTCCTTTCATTCAGTCAGTAGCTTCAATCATTTCTGGACGTTTTTCAATGGCAAAAATCAATGAATATTGTAAATGCACAAACAGTAATTTCTCCGCATTGCAAGGTGCAATTCTGAAATTTTTTGCTTTTTTGTGCTCCTCTTAGCATGATAAAGAAGACTCAAAGAGAGTGAGATGCCAGCTCCTTTCATTCAGTCAGTAGCTTCAAACATTTCTGGTATATGAATAACATGATGTTTTTCAATGGCAAAAATCAATGAATATTGTAAATGCACAAACAGTAATTTCTCCTCATTGCAAGGTGCAATTCTAAAATTTTTTGCTTTTTCCTGCTCCTCTTAGCATGATAAAGAAGATTCAAAGAGAGTGAGATGCCAGCTCCTTTCATTCAGTCAGTAGCTTCAAACATTTCTGGACGTTTTTCAATGGCAAAAATCAATGAATATTGTAAATGCACAAACAGTAATTTCTCCGCATTGCAAGGTGCAATTCTGAAATTTTTTGCTTTTTCCTGCTCCTCTTAGCATGATAAAGAAGATTCAAAGAGAGTGAGATGCCAGCTCCTTTCATTCAGTCAGTAGCTTCAATCATTTCTGGACGTTTTTCAATGGCAAAAATCAATGAATATTGTAAATGCACAAACAGTAATTTCTCCGCATTGCAAGGTGCAATTCTGAAATTTTTTGCTTTTTCCTGCTCCTCTTAGCATGATAAAGAAGATTCAAAGAGAGTGAGATGCCAGCTCCTTTCATTCAGTCAGTAGCTTCAATCATTTCTGGACGTTTTTCAATGGCAAAAATCAATGAATATTGTAAATGCACAAACAGTAATTTCTCCGCATTGCAAGGTGCAATTCTGAAATTTTTCTTTTTCCTGCTCCTCTTAGCATGATAAAGAAGATTCAAAGAGAGTGAGATGCCAGCTCCTTTCATTCAGTCAGTAGCTTCAAACATTTCTGGTATATGAATAACATGATGTTTTTCAATGGCAAAAATCAATGAATATTGTAAATGCACAAACAGTAATTTCTCCGCATTGGAAGGTGCAATTCTGAAATTTTCTGCTTTTTCCTGCTCCTCTTAGCATGATAAAGAAGATTCAAAGAGAGTGAGATGCCAGCTCCTTTCATTCAGTCAGTAGCTTCAATCATTTCTGGACGTTTTTCAATGGCAAAAATCATTGAATATTGTAAATGCACAAACAGTAATTTCTCCGCATTGCAAGGTGCAATTCTGAAATTTTTTGCTTTTTCCTGCTCCTCTTAGCATGATAAAGAAGATTCAAAGAGAGTGAGATGCCAGCTCCTTTCATTCAGTCAGTAGCTTCAATCATTTCTGGTATATGAATAACATGATGTTTTTCAATGGCAAAAATCAATGAATATTGTAAATGCACAAACAGTAATTTCTCCGCATTGCAAGGTGCAATTCTGAAATTTTTTGCTTTTTCCTGCTCCTCTTAGCATGATAAAGAAGATTCAAAGAGAGTGAGATGCCAGCTCCTTTCATTCAGTCAGTAGCTTCAATCATTTCTGGACGTTTTTCAATGGCAAAAATCAATGAATATTGTAAATGCACAAACAGTAATTTCTCCGCATTGCAAGGTGCAATTCTGAAATTTTTTGCTTTTTCCTGCTCCTCTTAGCATGATAAAGAAGATTCAAAGAGAGTGAGATGCCAGCTCCTTTCATTCAGTCAGTAGCTTCAATCATTTCTGGTATATGAATAACATGATGTTTTTCAATGGCAAAAATCAATGAATATTGTAAATGCACAAACAGTAATTTCTCCGCATTGCAAGGTGCAATTCTGAAATTTTTTGCTTTTTCCTGCTCCTCTTAGCATGATAAAGAAGATTCAAAGAGAGTGAGATGCCAGCTCCTTTCATTCAGTCAGTAGCTTCAATCATTTCTGGACGTTTTTCAATGGCAAAAATCAATGAATATTGTAAATGCACAAACAGTAATTTCTCCGCATTGCAAGGTGCAATTCTGAAATTTTTTGCTTTTTCCTGCTCCTCTTAGCATGATAAAGAAGATTCAAAGAGAGTGAGATGCCAGCTCCTTTCATTCAGTCAGTAGCTTCAATCATTTCTGGACGTTTTTCAATGGCAAAAATCAATGAATATTGTAAATGCACAAACAGTAATTTCTCCGCATTGCAAGGTGCAATTCTGAAATTTTTTGCTTTTTCCTGCTCCTCTTAGCATGATAAACAAGATTCAAAGAGAGTGAGATGCCAGCTCCTTTCATTCAGTCAGTAGCTTCAATCATTTCTGGACGTTTTTCAATGGCAAAAATCAATGAATATTGTAAATGCACAAACAGTAATTTCTTCCCATTGCAAGGTGCAATTCTGAAATTTTTTGCTTTTTCCTGCTCCTCTTAGCATGATAAAGAAGATTCAAAGAGAGTGAGATGCCAGCTCCTTTCATTCAGTCAGTAGCTTCAAACATTTCTGGTATATGAATAGCATGATGTTTTTCAATGGCAAAAATCAATGAATATTGTAAATGCACAAACAGTAATTTCTCCGCCTTGCAAGGTGCAATTCTGAAATTTTTTGCTTTTTCCTGCTCCTCTTAGCATGATAAAGAAGATTCAAAGAGAGTGAGATGCCAGCTCCTTTCATTCAGTCAGTAGCTTCAATCATTTCTGGACGTTTTTCAATGGCAAAAATCATTGAATATTGTAAATGCACAAACAGTAATTTCTCCGCATTGCAAGGTGCAATTCTGAAATTTTTTGCTTTTTCCTGCTCCTCTTAGCATGATAAAGAAGATTCAAAGAGAGTGAGATGCCAGCTCCTTTCATTCAGTCAGTAGCTTCAATCATTTCTGGTATATGAATAACATGTTTTTCAATGGCAAAAATCAATGAATATTGTAAATGCACAAACAGTAATTTCTCCGCATTGCAAGGTGCAATTCTGAAATTTTTTGCTTTTTCCTGCTCCTCTTAGCATGATAAACAAGATTCAAAGAGAGTGAGATGCCAGCTCCTTTCATTCAGTCAGTAGCTTCAATCATTTCTGGACGTTTTTCAATGGCAAAAATCAATGAATATTGTAAATGCACAAACAGTAATTTCTCCGCATTGCAAGGTGCAATTCTGAAATTTTTTGCTTTTTCCTGCTCCTCTTAGCATGATAAACAAGATTCAAAGAGAGTGAGATGCCAGCTCCTTTCATTCAGTCAGTAGCTTCAATCATTTCTGGACGTTTTTCAATGGCAAAAATCAATGAATATTGTAAATGCACAAACAGTAATTTCTCCGCATTGCAAGGTGCAATTCTGAAATTTTTTGCTTTTTTGTGCTCCTCTTAGCATGATAAAGAAGACTCAAAGAGAGTGAGATGCCAGCTCCTTTCATTCAGTCAGTAGCTTCAATCATTTCTGGTATATGAATAACATGATGTTTTTCAATGGCAAAAATCAATGAATATTGTAAATGCACAAACAGTAATTTCTCCGCATTGCAAGGTGCAATTCTGAAATTTTTTGCTTTTTCCTGCTCCTCTTAGCATGATAAAGAAGATTCAAAGAGAGTGAGATGCCAGCTCCTTTCATTCAGTCAGTAGCTTCAAACATTTCTGGTATATGAATAACATGATGTTTTTCAATGGCAAAAATCAATGAATATTGTAAATGCACAAACAGTAATTTCTCCGCATTGCAAGGTGCAATTCTGAAATTTTTTGCTTTTTCCTGCTCCTCTTAGCATGATAAAGAAGATTCAAAGAGAGTGAGATGCCAGCTCCTTTCATTCAGTCAGTAGCTTCAATCATTTCTGGACGTTTTTCAATGGCAAAAATCAATGAATATTGTAAATGCACAAACAGTAATTTCTCCGCATTGCAAGGTGCAATTCTGAAATTTTTTGCTTTTTTGTGCTCCTCTTAGCATGATAAAGAAGACTCAAAAAGAGTGAGATGCCAGCTCCTTTCATTCAGTCAGTAGCTTCAAACATTTCTGGTATATGAATAACATGATGTTTTTCAATGGCAAAAATCAATGAATATTGTAAATGCACAAACAGTAATTTCTCCTCATTGCAAGGTGCAATTCTAAAATTTTTTGCTTTTTCCTGCTCCTCTTAGCATGATAAAGAAGATTCAAAGAGAGTGAGATGCCAGCTCCTTTCATTCAGTCAGTAGCTTCAAACATTTCTGGACGTTTTTCAATGGCAAAAATCAATGAATATTGTAAATGCACAAACAGTAATTTCTCCGCATTGCAAGGTGCAATTCTGAAATTTTTTGCTTTTTCCTGCTCCTCTTAGCATGATAAAGAAGATTCAAAGAGAGTGAGATGCCAGCTCCTTTCATTCAGTCAGTAGCTTCAATCATTTCTGGACGTTTTTCAATGGCAAAAATCAATGAATATTGTAAATGCACAAACAGTAATTTCTCCGCATTGCAAGGTGCAATTCTGAAATTTTTCTTTTTCCTGCTCCTCTTAGCATGATAAAGAAGATTCAAAGAGAGTGAGATGCCAGCTCCTTTCATTCAGTCAGTAGCTTCAAACATTTCTGGTATATGAATAACATGATGTTTTTCAATGGCAAAAATCAATGAATATTGTAAATGCACAAACAGTAATTTCTCCGCATTGGAAGGTGCAATTCTGAAATTTTCTGCTTTTTCCTGCTCCTCTTAGCATGATAAAGAAGATTCAAAGAGAGTGAGATGCCAGCTCCTTTCATTCAGTCAGTAGCTTCAATCATTTCTGGACGTTTTTCAATGGCAAAAATCATTGAATATTGTAAATGCACAAACAGTAATTTCTCCGCATTGCAAGGTGCAATTCTGAAATTTTTTGCTTTTTCCTGCTCCTCTTAGCATGATAAAGAAGATTCAAAGAGAGTGAGATGCCAGCTCCTTTCATTCAGTCAGTAGCTTCAATCATTTCTGGTATATGAATAACATGATGTTTTTCAATGGCAAAAATCAATGAATATTGTAAATGCACAAACAGTAATTTCTCCGCATTGCAAGGTGCAATTCTGAAATTTTTTGCTTTTTCCTGCTCCTCTTAGCATGATAAAGAAGATTCAAAGAGAGTGAGATGCCAGCTCCTTTCATTCAGTCAGTAGCTTCAATCATTTCTGGACGTTTTTCAATGGCAAAAATCAATGAATATTGTAAATGCACAAACAGTAATTTCTCCGCATTGCAAGGTGCAATTCTGAAATTTTTTGCTTTTTCCTGCTCCTCTTAGCATGATAAAGAAGATTCAAAGAGAGTGAGATGCCAGCTCCTTTCATTCAGTCAGTAGCTTCAAACATTTCTGGTATATGAATAACATGATGTTTTTCAATGGCAAAAATCAATGAATATTGTAAATGCACAAACAGTAATTTCTCCGCATTGGAAGGTGCAATTCTGAAATTTTCTGCTTTTTCCTGCTCCTCTTAGCATGATAAAGAAGATTCAAAGAGAGTGAGATGCCAGCTCCTTTCATTCAGTCAGTAGCTTCAATCATTTCTGGACGTTTTTCAATGGCAAAAATCATTGAATATTGTAAATGCACAAACAGTAATTTCTCCGCATTGCAAGGTGCAATTCTGAAATTTTTTGCTTTTTCCTGCTCCTCTTAGCATGATAAAGAAGATTCAAAGAGAGTGAGATGCCAGCTCCTTTCATTCAGTCAGTAGCTTCAATCATTTCTGGACGTTTTTCAATGGCAAAAATCAATGAATATTGTAAATGCACAAACAGTAATTTCTCCGCATTGCAAGGTGCAATTCTGAAATTTTTTGCTTTTTCCTGCTCCTCTTAGCATGATAAACAAGATTCAAAGAGAGTGAGATGCCAGCTCCTTTCATTCAGTCAGTAGCTTCAATCATTTCTGGACGTTTTTCAATGGCAAAAATCAATGAATATTGTAAATGCACAAACAGTAATTTCTCCGCATTGCAAGGTGCAATTCTGAAATTTTTTGCTTTTTCCTGCTCCTCTTAGCATGATAAAGAAGATTCAAAGAGAGTGAGATGCCAGCTCCTTTCATTCAGTCAGTAGCTTCAATCATTTCTGGACGTTTTTCAATGGCAAAAATCAATGAATATTGTAAATGCACAAACAGTAATTTCTCCGCATTGCAAGGTGCAATTCTGAAATTTTTTGCTTTTTCCTGCTCCTCTTAGCATGATAAACAAGATTCAAAGAGAGTGAGATGCCAGCTCCTTTCATTCAGTCAGTAGCTTCAATCATTTCTGGACGTTTTTCAATGGCAAAAATCAATGAATATTGTAAATGCACAAACAGTAATTTCTCCGCATTGCAAGGTGCAATTCTGAAATTTTTTGCTTTTTCCTGCTCCTCTTAGCATGATAAAGAAGATTCAAAGAGAGTGAGATGCCAGCTCCTTTCATTCAGTCAGTAGCTTCAATCATTTCTGGTATATGAATAACATGATGTTTTTCAATGGCAAAAATCAATGAATATTGTAAATGCACAAACAGTAATTTCTCCGCATTGCAAGGTGCAATTCTGAAATTTTTTGCTTTTTCCTGCTCCTCTTAGCATGATAAACAAGATTCAAAGAGAGTGAGATGCCAGCTCCTTTCATTCAGTCAGTAGCTTCAATCATTTCTGGATGTTTTTCAATGGCAAAAATCAATGAATATTGTAAATGCACAAACAGTAATTTCTCCGCATTGCAAGGTGCAATTCTGAAATTTTTTGCTTTTTCCTGCTCCTCTTAGCATGATAAAGAAGATTCAAAGAGAGTGAGATGCCAGCTCCTTTCATTCAGTCAGTAGCTTCAAACATTTCTGGTATATGAATAACATGATGTTTTTCAATGGCAAAAATCAATGAATATTGTAAATGCACAAACAGTAATTTCTCCGCATTGCAAGGTGCAATTCTGAAATTTTTTGCTTTTTCCTGCTCCTCTTAGCATGATAAACAAGATTCAAAGAGAGTGAGATGCCAGCTCCTTTCATTCAGTCAGTAGCTTCAATCATTTCTGGACGTTTTTCAATGGCAAAAATCAATGAATATTGTAAATGCACAAACAGTAATTTCTCCGCATTGCAAGGTGCAATTCTGAAATTTTTTGCTTTTTCCTGCTCCTCTTAGCATGATAAAGAAGATTCAAAGAGAGTGAGATGCCAGCTCCTTTCATTCAGTTAGTAGCTTCAAACATTTCTGGTATATGAATAACATGATGTTTTTCAATGGCAAAAATCAATGAATATTGTAAATGCACAAACAGTAATTTCTCCGCATTGCAAGGTGCAATTCTGAAATTTTTTGCTTTTTCCTGCTCCTCTTAGCATGATAAAGAAGATTCAAAGAGAGTGAGATGCCAGCTCCTTTCATTCAGTCAGTAGCTTCAATCATTTCTGGACGTTTTTCAATGGCAAAAATCAATGAATATTGTAAATGCACAAACAGTAATTTCTCCGCATTGCAAGGTGCAATTCTGAAATTTTTTGCTTTTTCCTGCTCCTCTTAGCATGATAAACAAGATTCAAAGAGAGTGAGATGCCAGCTCCTTTCATTCAGTCAGTAGCTTCAATCATTTCTGGACGTTTTTCAATGGCAAAAATCAATGAATATTGTAAATGCACAAACAGTAATTTCTCCGCATTGCAAGGTGCAATTCTGAAATTTTTTGCTTTTTCCTGCTCCTCTTAGCATGATAAAGAAGATTCAAAGAGAGTGAGATGCCAGCTCCTTTCATTCAGTCAGTAGCTTCAATCATTTCTGGACGTTTTTCAATGGCAAAAATCAATGAATATTGTAAATGCACAAACAGTAATTTCTCCGCATTGGAAGGTGCAATTCTGAAATTTTCTGCTTTTTCCTGCTCCTCTTAGCATGATAAAGAAGATTCAAAGAGAGTGAGATGCCAGCTCCTTTCATTCAGTCAGTAGCTTCAATCATTTCTGGACGTTTTTCAATGGCAAAAATCATTGAATATTGTAAATGCACAAACAGTAATTTCTCCGCATTGCAAGGTGCAATTCTGAAATTTTTTGCTTTTTCCTGCTCCTCTTAGCATGATAAAGAAGATTCAAAGAGAGTGAGATGCCAGCTCCTTTCATTCAGTCAGTAGCTTCAATCATTTCTGGTATATGAATAACATGATGTTTTTCAATGGCAAAAATCAATGAATATTGTAAATGCACAAACAGTAATTTCTCCGCATTGCAAGGTGCAATTCTGAAATTTTTTGCTTTTTCCTGCTCCTCTTAGCATGATAAAGAAGATTCAAAGAGAGTGAGATGCCAGCTCCTTTCATTCAGTCAGTAGCTTCAATCATTTCTGGACGTTTTTCAATGGCAAAAATCAATGAATATTGTAAATGCACAAACAGTAATTTCTCCGCATTGCAAGGTGCAATTCTGAAATTTTTTGCTTTTTCCTGCTCCTCTTAGCATGATAAAGAAGATTCAAAGAGAGTGAGATGCCAGCTCCTTTCATTCAGTCAGTAGCTTCAAACATTTCTGGTATATGAATAACATGATGTTTTTCAATGGCAAAAATCAATGAATATTGTAAATGCACAAACAGTAATTTCTCCGCATTGGAAGGTGCAATTCTGAAATTTTCTGCTTTTTCCTGCTCCTCTTAGCATGATAAAGAAGATTCAAAGAGAGTGAGATGCCAGCTCCTTTCATTCAGTCAGTAGCTTCAATCATTTCTGGACGTTTTTCAATGGCAAAAATCATTGAATATTGTAAATGCACAAACAGTAATTTCTCCGCATTGCAAGGTGCAATTCTGAAATTTTTTGCTTTTTCCTGCTCCTCTTAGCATGATAAAGAAGATTCAAAGAGAGTGAGATGCCAGCTCCTTTCATTCAGTCAGTAGCTTCAATCATTTCTGGACGTTTTTCAATGGCAAAAATCAATGAATATTGTAAATGCACAAACAGTAATTTCTCCGCATTGCAAGGTGCAATTCTGAAATTTTTTGCTTTTTCCTGCTCCTCTTAGCATGATAAACAAGATTCAAAGAGAGTGAGATGCCAGCTCCTTTCATTCAGTCAGTAGCTTCAATCATTTCTGGACGTTTTTCAATGGCAAAAATCAATGAATATTGTAAATGCACAAACAGTAATTTCTCCGCATTGCAAGGTGCAATTCTGAAATTTTTTGCTTTTTCCTGCTCCTCTTAGCATGATAAAGAAGATTCAAAGAGAGTGAGATGCCAGCTCCTTTCATTCAGTCAGTAGCTTCAATCATTTCTGGACGTTTTTCAATGGCAAAAATCAATGAATATTGTAAATGCACAAACAGTAATTTCTCCGCATTGCAAGGTGCAATTCTGAAATTTTTTGCTTTTTCCTGCTCCTCTTAGCATGATAAACAAGATTCAAAGAGAGTGAGATGCCAGCTCCTTTCATTCAGTCAGTAGCTTCAATCATTTCTGGACGTTTTTCAATGGCAAAAATCAATGAATATTGTAAATGCACAAACAGTAATTTCTCCGCATTGCAAGGTGCAATTCTGAAATTTTTTGCTTTTTCCTGCTCCTCTTAGCATGATAAAGAAGATTCAAAGAGAGTGAGATGCCAGCTCCTTTCATTCAGTCAGTAGCTTCAATCATTTCTGGTATATGAATAACATGATGTTTTTCAATGGCAAAAATCAATGAATATTGTAAATGCACAAACAGTAATTTCTCCGCATTGCAAGGTGCAATTCTGAAATTTTTTGCTTTTTCCTGCTCCTCTTAGCATGATAAACAAGATTCAAAGAGAGTGAGATGCCAGCTCCTTTCATTCAGTCAGTAGCTTCAATCATTTCTGGACGTTTTTCAATGGCAAAAATCAATGAATATTGTAAATGCACAAACAGTAATTTCTTCCCATTGCAAGGTGCAATTCTGAAATTTTTTGCTTTTTCCTGCTCCTCTTAGCATGATAAAGAAGATTCAAAGAGAGTGAGATGCCAGCTCCTTTCATTCAGTCAGTAGCTTCAAACATTTCTGGTATATGAATAGCATGATGTTTTTCAATGGCAAAAATCAATGAATATTGTAAATGCACAAACAGTAATTTCTCCGCCTTGCAAGGTGCAATTCTGAAATTTTTTGCTTTTTCCTGCTCCTCTTAGCATGATAAAGAAGATTCAAAGAGAGTGAGATGCCAGCTCCTTTCATTCAGTCAGTAGCTTCAATCATTTCTGGACGTTTTTCAATGGCAAAAATCATTGAATATTGTAAATGCACAAACAGTAATTTCTCCGCATTGCAAGGTGCAATTCTGAAATTTTTTGCTTTTTCCTGCTCCTCTTAGCATGATAAAGAAGATTCAAAGAGAGTGAGATGCCAGCTCCTTTCATTCAGTCAGTAGCTTCAATCATTTCTGGTATATGAATAACATGTTTTTCAATGGCAAAAATCAATGAATATTGTAAATGCACAAACAGTAATTTCTCCGCATTGCAAGGTGCAATTCTGAAATTTTTTGCTTTTTCCTGCTCCTCTTAGCATGATAAACAAGATTCAAAGAGAGTGAGATGCCAGCTCCTTTCATTCAGTCAGTAGCTTCAATCATTTCTGGACGTTTTTCAATGGCAAAAATCAATGAATATTGTAAATGCACAAACAGTAATTTCTCCGCATTGCAAGGTGCAATTCTGAAATTTTTTGCTTTTTCCTGCTCCTCTTAGCATGATAAACAAGATTCAAAGAGAGTGAGATGCCAGCTCCTTTCATTCAGTCAGTAGCTTCAATCATTTCTGGACGTTTTTCAATGGCAAAAATCAATGAATATTGTAAATGCACAAACAGTAATTTCTCCGCATTGCAAGGTGCAATTCTGAAATTTTTTGCTTTTTTGTGCTCCTCTTAGCATGATAAAGAAGACTCAAAGAGAGTGAGATGCCAGCTCCTTTCATTCAGTCAGTAGCTTCAATCATTTCTGGTATATGAATAACATGATGTTTTTCAATGGCAAAAATCAATGAATATTGTAAATGCACAAACAGTAATTTCTCCGCATTGCAAGGTGCAATTCTGAAATTTTTTGCTTTTTCCTGCTCCTCTTAGCATGATAAAGAAGATTCAAAGAGAGTGAGATGCCAGCTCCTTTCATTCAGTCAGTAGCTTCAAACATTTCTGGTATATGAATAACATGATGTTTTTCAATGGCAAAAATCAATGAATATTGTAAATGCACAAACAGTAATTTCTCCGCATTGCAAGGTGCAATTCTGAAATTTTTTGCTTTTTCCTGCTCCTCTTAGCATGATAAAGAAGATTCAAAGAGAGTGAGATGCCAGCTCCTTTCATTCAGTCAGTAGCTTCAATCATTTCTGGACGTTTTTCAATGGCAAAAATCAATGAATATTGTAAATGCACAAACAGTAATTTCTCCGCATTGCAAGGTGCAATTCTGAAATTTTTTGCTTTTTTGTGCTCCTCTTAGCATGATAAAGAAGACTCAAAAAGAGTGAGATGCCAGCTCCTTTCATTCAGTCAGTAGCTTCAAACATTTCTGGTATATGAATAACATGATGTTTTTCAATGGCAAAAATCAATGAATATTGTAAATGCACAAACAGTAATTTCTCCTCATTGCAAGGTGCAATTCTAAAATTTTTTGCTTTTTCCTGCTCCTCTTAGCATGATAAAGAAGATTCAAAGAGAGTGAGATGCCAGCTCCTTTCATTCAG
This sequence comes from Phyllobates terribilis, assembly GCF_046119375.1. Classification (NCBI taxonomy): domain Eukaryota; kingdom Metazoa; phylum Chordata; class Amphibia; order Anura; family Dendrobatidae; genus Phyllobates; species Phyllobates terribilis. The sequence goes on along the minus strand of NW_027364452.1, from coordinate 56,740 downwards.
TCAGTAGCTTCAAACATTTCTGGACGTTTTTCAATGGCAAAAATCAATGAATATTGTAAATGCACAAACAGTAATTTCTCCGCATTGCAAGGTGCAATTCTGAAATTTTTTGCTTTTTCCTGCTCCTCTTAGCATGATAAAGAAGATTCAAAGAGAGTGAGATGCCAGCTCCTTTCATTCAGTCAGTAGCTTCAATCATTTCTGGACGTTTTTCAATGGCAAAAATCAATGAATATTGTAAATGCACAAACAGTAATTTCTCCGCATTGCAAGGTGCAATTCTGAAATTTTTCTTTTTCCTGCTCCTCTTAGCATGATAAAGAAGATTCAAAGAGAGTGAGATGCCAGCTCCTTTCATTCAGTCAGTAGCTTCAAACATTTCTGGTATATGAATAACATGATGTTTTTCAATGGCAAAAATCAATGAATATTGTAAATGCACAAACAGTAATTTCTCCGCATTGGAAGGTGCAATTCTGAAATTTTCTGCTTTTTCCTGCTCCTCTTAGCATGATAAAGAAGATTCAAAGAGAGTGAGATGCCAGCTCCTTTCATTCAGTCAGTAGCTTCAATCATTTCTGGACGTTTTTCAATGGCAAAAATCATTGAATATTGTAAATGCACAAACAGTAATTTCTCCGCATTGCAAGGTGCAATTCTGAAATTTTTTGCTTTTTCCTGCTCCTCTTAGCATGATAAAGAAGATTCAAAGAGAGTGAGATGCCAGCTCCTTTCATTCAGTCAGTAGCTTCAATCATTTCTGGTATATGAATAACATGATGTTTTTCAATGGCAAAAATCAATGAATATTGTAAATGCACAAACAGTAATTTCTCCGCATTGCAAGGTGCAATTCTGAAATTTTTTGCTTTTTCCTGCTCCTCTTAGCATGATAAAGAAGATTCAAAGAGAGTGAGATGCCAGCTCCTTTCATTCAGTCAGTAGCTTCAATCATTTCTGGACGTTTTTCAATGGCAAAAATCAATGAATATTGTAAATGCACAAACAGTAATTTCTCCGCATTGCAAGGTGCAATTCTGAAATTTTTTGCTTTTTCCTGCTCCTCTTAGCATGATAAAGAAGATTCAAAGAGAGTGAGATGCCAGCTCCTTTCATTCAGTCAGTAGCTTCAAACATTTCTGGTATATGAATAACATGATGTTTTTCAATGGCAAAAATCAATGAATATTGTAAATGCACAAACAGTAATTTCTCCGCATTGGAAGGTGCAATTCTGAAATTTTCTGCTTTTTCCTGCTCCTCTTAGCATGATAAAGAAGATTCAAAGAGAGTGAGATGCCAGCTCCTTTCATTCAGTCAGTAGCTTCAATCATTTCTGGACGTTTTTCAATGGCAAAAATCATTGAATATTGTAAATGCACAAACAGTAATTTCTCCGCATTGCAAGGTGCAATTCTGAAATTTTTTGCTTTTTCCTGCTCCTCTTAGCATGATAAAGAAGATTCAAAGAGAGTGAGATGCCAGCTCCTTTCATTCAGTCAGTAGCTTCAATCATTTCTGGACGTTTTTCAATGGCAAAAATCAATGAATATTGTAAATGCACAAACAGTAATTTCTCCGCATTGCAAGGTGCAATTCTGAAATTTTTTGCTTTTTCCTGCTCCTCTTAGCATGATAAACAAGATTCAAAGAGAGTGAGATGCCAGCTCCTTTCATTCAGTCAGTAGCTTCAATCATTTCTGGACGTTTTTCAATGGCAAAAATCAATGAATATTGTAAATGCACAAACAGTAATTTCTCCGCATTGCAAGGTGCAATTCTGAAATTTTTTGCTTTTTCCTGCTCCTCTTAGCATGATAAAGAAGATTCAAAGAGAGTGAGATGCCAGCTCCTTTCATTCAGTCAGTAGCTTCAATCATTTCTGGACGTTTTTCAATGGCAAAAATCAATGAATATTGTAAATGCACAAACAGTAATTTCTCCGCATTGCAAGGTGCAATTCTGAAATTTTTTGCTTTTTCCTGCTCCTCTTAGCATGATAAACAAGATTCAAAGAGAGTGAGATGCCAGCTCCTTTCATTCAGTCAGTAGCTTCAATCATTTCTGGACGTTTTTCAATGGCAAAAATCAATGAATATTGTAAATGCACAAACAGTAATTTCTCCGCATTGCAAGGTGCAATTCTGAAATTTTTTGCTTTTTCCTGCTCCTCTTAGCATGATAAAGAAGATTCAAAGAGAGTGAGATGCCAGCTCCTTTCATTCAGTCAGTAGCTTCAATCATTTCTGGTATATGAATAACATGATGTTTTTCAATGGCAAAAATCAATGAATATTGTAAATGCACAAACAGTAATTTCTCCGCATTGCAAGGTGCAATTCTGAAATTTTTTGCTTTTTCCTGCTCCTCTTAGCATGATAAACAAGATTCAAAGAGAGTGAGATGCCAGCTCCTTTCATTCAGTCAGTAGCTTCAATCATTTCTGGATGTTTTTCAATGGCAAAAATCAATGAATATTGTAAATGCACAAACAGTAATTTCTCCGCATTGCAAGGTGCAATTCTGAAATTTTTTGCTTTTTCCTGCTCCTCTTAGCATGATAAAGAAGATTCAAAGAGAGTGAGATGCCAGCTCCTTTCATTCAGTCAGTAGCTTCAAACATTTCTGGTATATGAATAACATGATGTTTTTCAATGGCAAAAATCAATGAATATTGTAAATGCACAAACAGTAATTTCTCCGCATTGCAAGGTGCAATTCTGAAATTTTTTGCTTTTTCCTGCTCCTCTTAGCATGATAAACAAGATTCAAAGAGAGTGAGATGCCAGCTCCTTTCATTCAGTCAGTAGCTTCAATCATTTCTGGACGTTTTTCAATGGCAAAAATCAATGAATATTGTAAATGCACAAACAGTAATTTCTCCGCATTGCAAGGTGCAATTCTGAAATTTTTTGCTTTTTCCTGCTCCTCTTAGCATGATAAAGAAGATTCAAAGAGAGTGAGATGCCAGCTCCTTTCATTCAGTTAGTAGCTTCAAACATTTCTGGTATATGAATAACATGATGTTTTTCAATGGCAAAAATCAATGAATATTGTAAATGCACAAACAGTAATTTCTCCGCATTGCAAGGTGCAATTCTGAAATTTTTTGCTTTTTCCTGCTCCTCTTAGCATGATAAAGAAGATTCAAAGAGAGTGAGATGCCAGCTCCTTTCATTCAGTCAGTAGCTTCAATCATTTCTGGACGTTTTTCAATGGCAAAAATCAATGAATATTGTAAATGCACAAACAGTAATTTCTCCGCATTGCAAGGTGCAATTCTGAAATTTTTTGCTTTTTCCTGCTCCTCTTAGCATGATAAACAAGATTCAAAGAGAGTGAGATGCCAGCTCCTTTCATTCAGTCAGTAGCTTCAATCATTTCTGGACGTTTTTCAATGGCAAAAATCAATGAATATTGTAAATGCACAAACAGTAATTTCTCCGCATTGCAAGGTGCAATTCTGAAATTTTTTGCTTTTTCCTGCTCCTCTTAGCATGATAAAGAAGATTCAAAGAGAGTGAGATGCCAGCTCCTTTCATTCAGTCAGTAGCTTCAATCATTTCTGGACGTTTTTCAATGGCAAAAATCAATGAATATTGTAAATGCACAAACAGTAATTTCTCCGCATTGGAAGGTGCAATTCTGAAATTTTCTGCTTTTTCCTGCTCCTCTTAGCATGATAAAGAAGATTCAAAGAGAGTGAGATGCCAGCTCCTTTCATTCAGTCAGTAGCTTCAATCATTTCTGGACGTTTTTCAATGGCAAAAATCATTGAATATTGTAAATGCACAAACAGTAATTTCTCCGCATTGCAAGGTGCAATTCTGAAATTTTTTGCTTTTTCCTGCTCCTCTTAGCATGATAAAGAAGATTCAAAGAGAGTGAGATGCCAGCTCCTTTCATTCAGTCAGTAGCTTCAATCATTTCTGGTATATGAATAACATGATGTTTTTCAATGGCAAAAATCAATGAATATTGTAAATGCACAAACAGTAATTTCTCCGCATTGCAAGGTGCAATTCTGAAATTTTTTGCTTTTTCCTGCTCCTCTTAGCATGATAAAGAAGATTCAAAGAGAGTGAGATGCCAGCTCCTTTCATTCAGTCAGTAGCTTCAATCATTTCTGGACGTTTTTCAATGGCAAAAATCAATGAATATTGTAAATGCACAAACAGTAATTTCTCCGCATTGCAAGGTGCAATTCTGAAATTTTTTGCTTTTTCCTGCTCCTCTTAGCATGATAAAGAAGATTCAAAGAGAGTGAGATGCCAGCTCCTTTCATTCAGTCAGTAGCTTCAAACATTTCTGGTATATGAATAACATGATGTTTTTCAATGGCAAAAATCAATGAATATTGTAAATGCACAAACAGTAATTTCTCCGCATTGGAAGGTGCAATTCTGAAATTTTCTGCTTTTTCCTGCTCCTCTTAGCATGATAAAGAAGATTCAAAGAGAGTGAGATGCCAGCTCCTTTCATTCAGTCAGTAGCTTCAATCATTTCTGGACGTTTTTCAATGGCAAAAATCATTGAATATTGTAAATGCACAAACAGTAATTTCTCCGCATTGCAAGGTGCAATTCTGAAATTTTTTGCTTTTTCCTGCTCCTCTTAGCATGATAAAGAAGATTCAAAGAGAGTGAGATGCCAGCTCCTTTCATTCAGTCAGTAGCTTCAATCATTTCTGGACGTTTTTCAATGGCAAAAATCAATGAATATTGTAAATGCACAAACAGTAATTTCTCCGCATTGCAAGGTGCAATTCTGAAATTTTTTGCTTTTTCCTGCTCCTCTTAGCATGATAAACAAGATTCAAAGAGAGTGAGATGCCAGCTCCTTTCATTCAGTCAGTAGCTTCAATCATTTCTGGACGTTTTTCAATGGCAAAAATCAATGAATATTGTAAATGCACAAACAGTAATTTCTCCGCATTGCAAGGTGCAATTCTGAAATTTTTTGCTTTTTCCTGCTCCTCTTAGCATGATAAAGAAGATTCAAAGAGAGTGAGATGCCAGCTCCTTTCATTCAGTCAGTAGCTTCAATCATTTCTGGACGTTTTTCAATGGCAAAAATCAATGAATATTGTAAATGCACAAACAGTAATTTCTCCGCATTGCAAGGTGCAATTCTGAAATTTTTTGCTTTTTCCTGCTCCTCTTAGCATGATAAACAAGATTCAAAGAGAGTGAGATGCCAGCTCCTTTCATTCAGTCAGTAGCTTCAATCATTTCTGGACGTTTTTCAATGGCAAAAATCAATGAATATTGTAAATGCACAAACAGTAATTTCTCCGCATTGCAAGGTGCAATTCTGAAATTTTTTGCTTTTTCCTGCTCCTCTTAGCATGATAAAGAAGATTCAAAGAGAGTGAGATGCCAGCTCCTTTCATTCAGTCAGTAGCTTCAATCATTTCTGGTATATGAATAACATGATGTTTTTCAATGGCAAAAATCAATGAATATTGTAAATGCACAAACAGTAATTTCTCCGCATTGCAAGGTGCAATTCTGGAATTTTTTGCTTTTTCCTGCTCCTCTTAGCATGATAAACAAGATTCAAAGAGAGTGAGATGCCAGCTCCTTTCATTCAGTCAGTAGCTTCAATCATTTCTGGATGTTTTTCAATGGCAAAAATCAATGAATATTGTAAATGCACAAACAGTAATTTCTCCGCATTGCAAGGTGCAATTCTGAAATTTTTTGCTTTTTCCTGCTCCTCTTAGCATGATAAAGAAGATTCAAAGAGAGTGAGATGCCAGCTCCTTTCATTCAGTCAGTAGCTTCAAACATTTCTGGTATATGAATAACATGATGTTTTTCAATGGCAAAAATCAATGAATATTGTAAATGCACAAACAGTAATTTCTCCGCATTGCAAGGTGCAATTCTGAAATTTTTTGCTTTTTCCTGCTCCTCTTAGCATGATAAACAAGATTCAAAGAGAGTGAGATGCCAGCTCCTTTCATTCAGTCAGTAGCTTCAATCATTTCTGGACGTTTTTCAATGGCAAAAATCAATGAATATTGTAAATGCACAAACAGTAATTTCTCCGCATTGCAAGGTGCAATTCTGAAATTTTTTGCTTTTTCCTGCTCCTCTTAGCATGATAAAGAAGATTCAAAGAGAGTGAGATGCCAGCTCCTTTCATTCAGTTAGTAGCTTCAAACATTTCTGGTATATGAATAACATGATGTTTTTCAATGGCAAAAATCAATGAATATTGTAAATGCACAAACAGTAATTTCTCCGCATTGCAAGGTGCAATTCTGAAATTTTTTGCTTTTTCCTGCTCCTCTTAGCATGATAAAGAAGATTCAAAGAGAGTGAGATGCCAGCTCCTTTCATTCAGTCAGTAGCTTCAATCATTTCTGGACGTTTTTCAATGGCAAAAATCAATGAATATTGTAAATGCACAAACAGTAATTTCTCCGCATTGCAAGGTGCAATTCTGAAATTTTTTGCTTTTTCCTGCTCCTCTTAGCATGATAAACAAGATTCAAAGAGAGTGAGATGCCAGCTCCTTTCATTCAGTCAGTAGCTTCAATCATTTCTGGACGTTTTTCAATGGCAAAAATCAATGAATATTGTAAATGCACAAACAGTAATTTCTCCGCATTGCAAGGTGCAATTCTGAAATTTTTTGCTTTTTCCTGCTCCTCTTAGCATGATAAAGAAGATTCAAAGAGAGTGAGATGCCAGCTCCTTTCATTCAGTCAGTAGCTTCAATCATTTCTGGACGTTTTTCAATGGCAAAAATCAATGAATATTGTAAATGCACAAACAGTAATTTCTCCGCATTGCAAGGTGCAATTCTGAAATTTTTTGCTTTTTCCTGCTCCTCTTAGCATGATAAACAAGATTCAAAGAGAGTGAGATGCCAGCTCCTTTCATTCAGTCAGTAGCTTCAATCATTTCTGGACGTTTTTCAATGGCAAAAATCAATGAATATTGTAAATGCACAAACAGTAATTTCTCCGCATTGCAAGGTGCAATTCTGAAATTTTTTGCTTTTTCCTGCTCCTCTTAGCATGATAAAGAAGATTCAAAGAGAGTGAGATGCCAGCTCCTTTCATTCAGTCAGTAGCTTCAAACATTTCTGGTATATGAATAGCATGATGTTTTTCAATGGCAAAAATCAATGAATATTGTAAATGCACAAACAGTAATTTCTCCGCCTTGCAAGGTGCAATTCTGAAATTTTTTGCTTTTTCCTGCTCCTCTTAGCATGATAAAGAAGATTCAAAGAGAGTGAGATGCCAGCTCCTTTCATTCAGTCAGTAGCTTCAATCATTTCTGGACGTTTTTCAATGGCAAAAATCATTGAATATTGTAAATGCACAAACAGTAATTTCTCCGCATTGCAAGGTGCAATTCTGAAATTTTTTGCTTTTTCCTGCTCCTCTTAGCATGATAAAGAAGATTCAAAGAGAGTGAGATGCCAGCTCCTTTCATTCAGTCAGTAGCTTCAATCATTTCTGGTATATGAATAACATGTTTTTCAATGGCAAAAATCAATGAATATTGTAAATGCACAAACAGTAATTTCTCCGCATTGCAAGGTGCAATTCTGAAATTTTTTGCTTTTTCCTGCTCCTCTTAGCATGATAAACAAGATTCAAAGAGAGTGAGATGCCAGCTCCTTTCATTCAGTCAGTAGCTTCAATCATTTCTGGATGTTTTTCAATGGCAAAAATCAATGAATATTGTAAATGCACAAACAGTAATTTCTCCGCATTGCAAGGTGCAATTCTGAAATTTTTTGCTTTTTCCTGTTCCTCTTAGCATGATAAAGAAGATTCAAAGAGAGTGAGATGCCAGCTCCTTTCATTCAGTCAGTAGCTTCAAACATTTCTGGTATATGAATAACATGATGTTTTTCAATGGCAAAAATCAATGAATATTGTAAATGCACAAACAGTAATTTCTCCGCATTGCAAGGTGCAATTCTGAAATTTTTTGCTTTTTCCTGCTCCTCTTAGCATGATAAAGAAGATTCAAAGAGAGTGAGATGCCAGCTCCTTTCATTCAGTCAGTAGCTTCAATCATTTCTGGACGTTTTTCAATGGCAAAAATCAATGAATATTGTAAATGCACAAACAGTAATTTCTCCGCATTGCAAGGTGCAATTCTGAAATTTTTTGCTTTTTCCTGCTCCTCTTAGCATGATAAAGAAGATTCAAAGAGAGTGAGATGCCAGCTCCTTTCATTCAGTCAGTAGCTTCAATCATTTCTGGTATATGAATAACATGTTTTTCAATGGCAAAAATCAATGAATATTGTAAATGCACAAACAGTAATTTCTCCGCATTGCAAGGTGCAATTCTGAAATTTTTTGCTTTTTCCTGCTCCTCTTAGCATGATAAACAAGATTCAAAGAGAGTGAGATGTCAGCTCCTTTCATTCAGTCAGTAGCTTCAATCATTTCTGGATGTTTTTCAATGGCAAAAATCAATGAATATTGTAAATGCACAAACAGTAATTTCTCCGCATTGCAAGGTGCAATTCTGAAATTTTTTGCTTTTTCCTGCTCCTCTTAGCATGATAAAGAAGATTCAAAGAGAGTGAGATGCCAGCTCCTTTCATTCAGTCAGTAGCTTCAAACATTTCTGGTATATGAATAACATGATGTTTTTCAATGGCAAAAATCAATGAATATTGTAAATGCACAAACAGTAATTTCTCCGCATTGCAAGGTGCAATTCTGAAATTTTTTGCTTTTTCCTGCTCCTCTTAGCATGATAAACAAGATTCAAAGAGAGTGAGATGCCAGCTCCTTTCATTCAGTCAGTAGCTTCAATCATTTCTGGACGTTTTTCAATGGCAAAAATCAATGAATATTGTAAATGCACAAACAGTAATTTCTCCGCATTGCAAGGTGCAATTCTGAAATTTTTTGCTTTTTCCTGCTCCTCTTAGCATGATAAAGAAGATTCAAAGAGAGTGAGATGCCAGCTCCTTTCATTCAGTCAGTAGCTTCAAACATTTCTGGTATATGAATAACATGATGTTTTTCAATGGCAAAAATCAATGAATATTGTAAATGCACAAACAGTAATTTCTCCGCATTGCAAGGTGCAATTCTGAAATTTTTTGCTTTTTCCTGCTCCTCTTAGCATGATAAAGAAGATTCAAAGAGAGTGAGATGCCAGCTCCTTTCATTCAGTCAGTAGCTTCAATCATTTCTGGACGTTTTTCAATGGCAAAAATCAATGAATATTGTAAATGCACAAACAGTAATTTCTCCGCATTGCAAGGTGCAATTCTGAAATTTTTTGCTTTTTCCTGCTCCTCTTAGCATGATAAACAAGATTCAAAGAGAGTGAGATGCCAGCTCCTTTCATTCAGTCAGTAGCTTCAATCATTTCTGGACGTTTTTCAATGGCAAAAATCAATGAATATTGTAAATGCACAAACAGTAATTTCTCCGCATTGCAAGGTGCAATTCTGAAATTTTTTGCTTTTTCCTGCTCCTCTTAGCATGATAAAGAAGATTCAAAGAGAGTGAGATGCCAGCTCCTTTCATTCAGTCAGTAGCTTCAATCAATTCTGGTATATGAATAACATGATGTTTTTCAATGGCAAAAATCAATGAATATTGTAAATGCACAAACAGTAATTTCTCCGCATTGCAAGGTGCAATTCTGAAATTTTTTGCTTTTTCCTGCTCCTCTTAGCATGATAAACAAGATTCAAAGAGAGTGAGATGCCAGCTCCTTTCATTCAGTCAGTAGCTTCAATCATTTCCGGATGTTTTTCAATGGCAAAAATCAATGAATATTGTAAATGCACAAACAGTAATTTCTCCGCATTGCAAGGTGCAATTCTGAAATTTTTTGCTTTTTCCTGCTCCTCTTAGCATGATAAAGAAGATTCAAAGAGAGTGAGATGCCAGCTCCTTTCATTCAGTCAGTAGCTTCAAACATTTCTGGTATATGAATAACATGGTTTTTCAATGGCAAAAATCAATGAATATTGTAAATGCACAAACAGTAATTTCTCCGCATTGCAAGGTGCAATTCTGAAATTTTTTGCTTTTTCCTGCTCCTCTTAGCATGATAAAGAAGATTCAAAGAGAGTGAGATGCCAGCTCCTTTCATTCAGTCAGTAGCTTCAATCATTTCTGGACGTTTTTCAATGGCAAAAATCAATGAATATTGTAAATGCACAAACAGTAATTTCTCCGCATTGCAAGGTGCAATTCTGAAATTTTTTGCTTTTTCCTGCTCCTCTTAGCATGATAAAGAAGATTCAATGAGAGTGAGATGCCAGCTCCTTTCATTCAGTCAGTAGCTTCAAACATTTCTGGTATATGAATAACATGATGTTTTTCAATGGCAAAAATCAATGAATATTGTAAATGCACAAACAGTAATTTCTCCGCATTGCAAGGTGCAATTCTGAAATTTTTTGCTTTTTCCTGCTCCTCTTAGCATGATAAAGAAGATTCACAGAGAGTGAGATGCCAGCTCCTTTCATTCAGTCAGTAGCTTCAATCATTTCTGAACGTTTTTCAATGGCAAAAATCAATGAATATTGTAAATGCACAAACAGTAATTTCTCCGCATTGCAAGGTGCAATTCTGAAATTTTTTGCTTTTTCCTGCTCCTCTTAGCATGATAAACAAGATTCAAAGAGAGTGAGATGCCAGCTCCTTTCATTCAGTCAGTAGCTTCAATCATTTCTGGACGTTTTTCAATGGCAAAAATCAATGAATATTGTAAATGCACAAACAGTAATTTCTCCGCATTGCAAGGTGCAATTCTGAAATTTTTTGCTTTTTTCTGCTCCTCTTAGCATGATAAAGAAGACTCAAAGAGAGTGAGATGCCAGCTCCTTTCATTCAGTCAGTAGCTTCAAACATTTCTGGTATATGAATAACATGATGTTTTTCAATGGCAAAAATCAATGAATATTGTAAATGCACAAACAGTAATTTCTCCGCATTGCAAGGTGCAATTCTGAAATTTTTTGCTTTTTCCTGCTCCTCTTAGCATGATAAAGAAGATTCAAAGAGAGTGAGATGCCAGCTCCTTTCATTCAGTCAGTAGCTTCAATCATTTCTGGACGTTTTTCAATGGCAAAAATCAATGAATATTGTAAATGCACAAACAGTAATTTCTCCGCATTGCAAGGTGCAATTCTGAAATTTTTTGCTTTTTCCTGCTCCTCTTAGCATGATAAACAAGATTCAAAGAGAGTGAGATGCCAGCTCCTTTCATTCAGTCAGTAGCTTCAATCATTTCTGGACGTTTTTCAATGGCAAAAATCAATGAATATTGTAAATGCACAAACAGTAATTTCTCCGCATTGCAAGGTGCAATTCTGAAATTTTTTGCTTTTTCCTGCTCCTCTTAGCATGATAAAGAAGATTCAAAGAGAGTGAGATGCCAGCTCCTTTCATTCAGTCAGTAGCTTCAATCATTTCTGGACGTTTTTCAATGGCAAAAATCATTGAATATTGTAAATGCACAAACAGTAATTTCTCCGCATTGCAAGGTGCAATTCTGAAATTTTTTGCTTTTTAAATCTCCTCTTAGCATGATAAAGAAGATTCAAAGAGAGTGAGATGCCAGCTCCTTTCATTCAGTCAGTAGCTTCAATCATTTCTGGTATATGAATAACATGATGTTTTTCAATGGCAAAAATCAATGAATATTGTAAATGCACAAACAGTAATTTCTCCGCATTGCAAGGTGCAATTCTGAAATTTTTTGCTTTTTCCTGCTCCTCTTAGCATGATAAAGAAGATTCAAAGAGAGTGAGATGCCAGCTCCTTTCATTCAGTCAGTAGCTTCAAACATTTCTGGACGTTTTTCAATAGCAAAAATCATTGAATATTGTAAATGCACAAACAGTAATTTCTCCGCATTGCAAGGTGCAATTCTGAAATTTTTTGCTTTTTCCTGCTCCTCTTAGCATGATAAAGAAGATTCAAAGAGAGTGAGATGCCAGCTCCTTTCATTCAGTCAGTAGCTTCAATCATTTCTGGTATATGAATAACATGATGTTTTTCAATGGCAAAAATCAATGAATATTGTAAATGCACAAACAGTAATTTCTCCGCATTGCAAGGTGCAATTCTGAAATTTTTTGCTTTTTCCTGCTCCTCTTAGCATGATAAAGAAGATTCAAAGAGAGTGAGATGCCAGCTCCTTTCATTCAGTCAGTAGCTTCAAACATTTCTGGTATATGAATAACATGATGTTTTTCAATGGCAAAAATCAATGAATATTGTAAATGCACAAACAGTAATTTCTCCGCATTGGAAGGTGCAATTCTGAAATTTTTTGCTTTTTCCTGCTCCTCTTAGCATGATAAAGAAGATTCAAAGAGAGTGAGATGCCAGCTCCTTTCATTCAGTCAGTAGCTTCAATCAATTCTGGACGTTTTTCAATGGCAAAAATCATTGAATATTGTAAATGCACAAACAGTAATTTCTCCGCATTGCAAGGTGCAATTCTGAAATTTTTTGCTTTTTCCTGCTCCTCTTAGCATGATAAAGAAGATTCAAAGAGAGTGAGATGCCAGCTCCTTTCATTCAGTCAGTAGCTTCAATCATTTCTGGTATATGAATAACATGATGTTTTTCAATGGCAAAAATCAATGAATATTGTAAATGCACAAACAGTAATTTCTCCGCATTGCAAGGTGCAATTCTGAAATTTTTTGCTTTTTCCTGCTCCTCTTAGCATGATAAAGAAGATTCAAAGAGAGTGAGATGCCAGCTCCTTTCATTCAGTCAGTAGCTTCAATCATTTCTGGACGTTTTTCAATGGCAAAAATCAATGAATATTGTAAATGCACAAACAGTAATTTCTCCGCATTGCAAGGTGCAATTCTGAAATTTTTTGCTTTTTCCTGCTCCTCTTAGCATGATAAACAAGATTCAAAGAGAGTGAGATGCCAGCTCCTTTCATTCAGTCAGTAGCTTCAATCATTTCTGGACGTTTTTCAATGGCAAAAATCAATGAATATTGTAAATGCACAAACAGTAATTTCTCCGCATTGCAAGGTGCAATTCTGAAATTTTTTGCTTTTTTCTGCTCCTCTTAGCATGATAAAGAAGACTCAAAGAGAGTGAGATGCCAGCTCCTTTCATTCAGTCAGTAGCTTCAAACATTTCTGGTATATGAATAACATGATGTTTTTCAATGGCAAAAATCAATGAATATTGTAAATGCACAAACAGTAATTTCTCCGCATTGCAAGGTGCAATTCTGAAATTTTTTGCTTTTTCCTGCTCCTCTTAGCATGATAAAGAAGATTCAAAGAGAGTGAGATGCCAGCTCCTTTCATTCAGTCAGTAGCTTCAATCATTTCAGGACGTTTTTCAATGGCAAAAATCAATGAATATTGTAAATGCACAAACAGTAATTTCTCCGCATTGCAAGGTGCAATTCTGAAATTTTTTGCTTTTTCCTGCTCCTCTTAGCATGATAAACAAGATTCAAAGAGAGTGAGATGCCAGCTCCTTTCATTCAGTCAGTAGCTTCAATCATTTCTGGACGTTTTTCAATGGCAAAAATCAATGAATATTGTAAATGCACAAACAGTAATTTCTCCGCATTGCAAGGTGCAATTCTGAAATTTTTTGCTTTTTCCTGCTCCTCTTAGCATGATAAAGAAGATTCAAAGAGAGTGAGATGCCAGCTCCTTTCATTCAGTCAGTAGCTTCAATCATTTCTGGACGTTTTTCAATGGCAAAAATCATTGAATATTGTAAATGCACAAACAGTAATTTCTCCGCATTGCAAGGTGCAATTCTGAAATTTTTTGCTTTTTCCTGCTCCTCTTAGCATGATAAAGAAGATTCAAAGAGAGTGAGATGCCAGCTCCTTTCATTCAGTCAGTAGCTTCAATCATTTCTGGTATATGAATAACGATGTTTTTCAATGGCAAAAATCAATGAATATTGTAAATGCACAAACAGTAATTTCTCCGCATTGCAAGGTGCAATTCTGAAATTTTTTGCTTTTTCCTGCTCCTCTTACCATGATAAACAAGATTCAAAGAGAGTGAGATGCCAGCTCCTTTCATTCAGTCAGTAGCTTCAATCATTTCTGGACGTTTTTCAATGGCAAAAATCTTTGAATATTGTAAATGCACAAACAGTAATTTCTCCGCATTGCAAGGTGCAATTCTGAAATTTTTTGCTTTTTCCTGCTCCTCTTAGCATGATAAAGAAGATTCAAAGAGAGTGAGATGCCAGCTCCTTTCATTCAGTCAGTAGCTTCAATCATTTCTGGTATATGAATAACGATGTTTTTCAATGGCAAAAATCAATGAATATTGTAAATGCACAAACAGTAATTTCTCCGCATTGCAAGGTGCAATTCTGAAATTTTTTGCTTTTTCCTGCTCCTCTTAGCATGATAAAGAAGATTCAAAGAGAGTGAGATGCCAGCTCCTTTCATTCAGTCAGTAGCTTCAATCATTTCTGGACGTTTTTCAATGGCAAAAATCAATGAATATTGTAAATGCACAAACAGTAATTTCTCCGCATTGCAAGGTGCAATTCTGAAATTTTTTGCTTTTTCCTGCTCCTCTTAGCATGATAAACAAGATTCAAAGAGAGTGAGATGCCAGCTCCTTTCATTCAGTCAGTAGCTTCAATCATTTCTGGACGTTTTTCAATGGCAAAAATCAATGAATATTGTAAATGCACAAACAGTAATTTCTCCGCATTGCAAGGTGCAATTCTGAAATTTTTTGCTTTTTTCTGCTCCTCTTAGCATGATAAAGAAGACTCAAAGAGAGTGAGATGCCAGCTCCTTTCATTCAGTCAGTAGCTTCAAACATTTCTGGTATATGAATAACATGATGTTTTTCAATGGCAAAAATCAATGAATATTGTAAATGCACAAACAGTAATTTCTCCGCATTGCAAGGTGCAATTCTGAAATTTTTTGCTTTTTCCTGCTCCTCTTAGCATGATAAAGAAGATTCAAAGAGAGTGAGATGCCAGCTCCTTTCATTCAGTCAGTAGCTTCAATCATTTCTGGACGTTTTTCAATGGCAAAAATCAATGAATATTGTAAATGCACAAACAGTAATTTCTCCGCATTGCAAGGTGCAATTCTGAAATTTTTTGCTTTTTCCTGCTCCTCTTAGCATGATAAAGAAGATTCAAAGAGAGTGAGATGCCAGCTCCTTTCATTCAGTCAGTAGCTTCAATCATTTCTGGTATATGAATAACATGATGTTTTTCAATGGCAAAAATCAATGAATATTGTAAATGCACAAACAGTAATTTCTCCGCATTGCAAGGTGCAATTCTGAAATTTTTTGCTTTTTCCTGCTCCTCTTAGCATGATAAAGAAGATTCAAAGAGAGTGAGATAAACTTTTTGTGACCTACTTTCTTCCCCTCTCACGAAAATTTTCAATCATGCTTCCTCAATAAGCTCCTTCCCCTCAGAAATGCTGGAAGCCACCATTACCCTAATACCCAAGTCTAAGGATGAGAGAGATAATGTTAAAAATTATAGGCCCATTTCGCTAATTAACACTGATATTAAGATATATTCGAAAATTCTGGCCAATCGTTTATCGACTATTCTCCCATCTCTCATCAACGATGATCAGATTGGCTTCGTTGGTGGGAGGCAAGCAACTGATGGCTCTAGAAGACTTCTGAATATTATTAAGGTGATAAATACGGCGAAACTCCCAACTTCATTGCTTGCTTTAGACGCTGAAAAAGCTTTTGACAGGTTAAATTGGCTATACCTTAAACTCACCCTTATTAAATTCGGTTTTGATAACAAATTTCTCTCTTCAATTATGGCCCTCTATTCTAACCCCCAAGCAAAAATTTATGTTAACAATTATCTCTCAAATCCAATCCCTATCACAAATGGTACTAGACAGGGTTGCCCACTTTCCCCCCTTCTCTTTGTCCTGGCTATGGAGCCTTTGGCACAGAGGATTAGAGAAAACACTGACATTAGGGGGATTTCTACCCCATCTCGAGAATTTAAAATTGGCCTCTTTGCAGATGATGTTATGCTTTCCTTGCTGGACCCAGTAAATTCGGTTGCGGAAGTTTCGAAGGTTCTAGAACTATTCTCTCAGATTTCTTATTTTAAGATCAATAATGAGAAGTCTAAACTTTTAAACATTAATCTGGACCGTCAGACGAGAGAGGTTTTACACTCGAGATTTTCCTTCGGTTTGGCTAAACGCAATCTGACTTATTTGGGGATCAGTATTGGTAAAACTATTAACTCAACAATTTCTGACAACCTGGTTCTGATTGAGGATATCGTCCGTGGAGATTTGATGGAATTTTTGAAAAGAGATTTGTCATGGTGGGGTAGAGTCCTCTCTATTAAGATGTTTGTTCTACCCAAAATCTTGTATTTTTTCCGCAACTTACCTTTAACTATTTCTCACATCTTTATTCAAAAAATTCAAAATCAGATTAATTCCTATGTCTGGGATAATAAACGTGCGAGGATATCTGCAGATATATTGTACAAGAATAAGTGCAACGGAGGTCTGAGCCACCCTAATATTTCCGCTTACTATTTGGCAAACCTCATCAAACAGAGCAGTAATTGGTTTAATTCTGACAGTCCCCCAGCTTGGATGACTCTGGAGACCTTCTTAAATAATGGTTCTTCTCCCCGTGAATTGTTACTTAGGCATCTCTTTAAACAGTGCACTCATGATTCTTCCCATCCTATTTTCCAGGCGATTATTGACGCCTGGAAAAAAATCGCCAAAAGAAAGAAAAAGAGTCCCCTAAGAGATTCTGATAGGGATAAGTTTTCTTTTGTCAAAAATTTTCCAATTGGTTTTGTTGCTGATCTGTATAACTCTTCCATTCCAGATCAATGGGACAATAAAGGGTTAAGGAAAATTGGAGACTTCTATGAAGCTTCTGCCTTTATTCCTTTCCAAACTCTTAAAAAAAGATTCAACTTACCTTCCTCTGATTTCTTTTTATACTCTCATTTAAAGAGCATTATTCTGGAATTTATTTCTGGTAAACTTATTGTTTCTGAAACCTCGGTGAACCTGTTAAGCAACCCATCCCACAAAATTTTTTGGAGCCTGAGACACATATATAACAGCTTCAATAATGATCTTTCCTTCCAAAAACACCTCTACATGATACGCTGGGAAAAAGATCTAAAACTCAATTTCCAATCCGATCAATGGGAGAGTGCTGTTCTTTTTTCTCAGGCCTCTAATATATCTATGCCCTTACAAGAGGCTTACTTCAAAATTCTAACCAGATGGTATTACACTCCAATCAGGCTTCACCATATAAAGCCCAGCAACTCTCCCCTTTGTTGGAGGGAGTGCGGCCTTAGGGGAGATCTTTTACATCTCTTTTGGAGCTGCCCTAAAATCCGGAATCTATGGGCTCAGATCTCTTCTTTGGTAGATGACCTTTTAGGCAGACCTGTAGTATTGACCCCTCAAATGGCTTTACTATCCTTAGATCTTGAACCATATAAGTCGTTTGAAAGATCTTTGGTGATTCACTTATTTTCAGTGTGTAAGAACGCATTGGCTTTTTATTGGAGAAAGTCACATGTCCCCACTTTGGAGGACTTAGTTGATAAGATGAATCTCCATAGAATATTTGAACTAAGATTTGCCCTTATTAACAATAATTTACTTAAATTTTCTAGGAAGTGGGATATTTGGCTCACTAAATTCCCTCAACCCTCTCATAACGCTGGAACATCTTAATGTGTGTCGTGTTTAGCTCATTAATATGTTTAATTTTTGCTAATGATAGTAATGTGTGTTTAAAGTGTTCAAATTTCTGCATTATCGTATATACTATTTGACGAACAAATTTCTCCCATCTTTCCTGATTATCCATTCCTGTTTGTTCCCTTTCCCTTTCCCTTCCCTCAGAATTTTTCCCTTATTATGAATATTCTTTTGTCACTACTTTTATGCTACGTGTGTTATTCCCCTGTTAAATTGTTTATTAAAAATAAAAAAATATGGTAAAACAAAGAGAGTGAGATGCCAGCTCCTTTCATTCAGTCAGTAGCTTCAATCATTTCTGGACGTTTTTCAATGGCAAAAATCAATGAATATTGTAAATGCACAAACAGTAATTTCTCCGCATTGCAAGGTGCAATTCTGAATTTTATTGCTTTTTCCTGCTCCTCTTAGCATGATAAACAAGATTCAAAGAGAGTGAGATGAGAGCTCCTTTCATTCAGTCAGTAGCTTCAATCATTTCTGGATGTTTTTCAATGGCAAAAATCAATGAATATTGTAAATGCACAAACAGTAATTTCTCCGCATTGCAAGGTGCAATTCTGAAATTTTTTGCTTTTTCCTGCTCCTCTTAGCATGATAAAGAAGATTCAAAGAGAGTGAGATGCCAGCTCCTTTCATTCAGTCAGTAGCTTCAAACATTTCTGGTATATGAATAACATGATGTTTTTCAATGGCAAAAATCAATGAATATTGTAAATGCACAAACAGTAATTTCTCCGCATTGCAAGGTGCAATTCTGAAATTTTTTGCTTTTTCCTGCTCCTCTTAGCATGATAAAGAAGATTCAAAGAGAGTGAGATGCCAGCTCCTTTCATTCAGTCAGTAGCTTCAATCATTTCTGGACGTTTTTCAATGGCAAAAATCAATGAATATTGTAAATGCACAAACAGTAATTTCTCCGCATTGCAAGGTGCAATTCTGAAATTTTTTGCTTTTTCCTGCTCCTCTTAGCATGATAAACAAGATTCAAAGAGAGTGAGATGCCAGCTCCTTTCATTCAGTCAGTAGCTTCAATCATTTCTGGACGTTTTTCAATGGCAAAAATCAATGAATATTGTAAATGCACAAACAGTAATTTCTCCGCATTGCAAGGTGCAATTCTGAAATTTTTTGCTTTTTTGTGCTCCTCTTAGCATGATAAAGAAGACTCAAAGAGAGTGAGATGCCAGCTCCTTTCATTCAGTCAGTAGCTTCAAACATTTCTGGTATATGAATAACATGATGTTTTTCAATGGCAAAAATCAATGAATATTGTAAATGCACAAACAGTAATTTCTCCGCATTGCAAGGTGCAATTCTGAAATTTTTTGCTTTTTCCTGCTCCTCTTAGCATGATAAAGAAGATTCAAAGAGAGTGAGATGCTAGCTCCTTTCATTCAGTCAGTAGCTTCAATCATTTCTGGACGTTTTTCAATGGCAAAAATCAATGAATATTGTAAATGCACAAACAGTAATTTCTCCGCATTGCAAGGTGCAATTCTGAAATTTTTTGCTTTTTCCTGCTCCTCTTAGCATGATAAAGAAGATTCAAAGAGAGTGAGATGCCAGCTCCTTTCATTCAGTCAGTAGCTTCAATCATTTCTGGGATATGAATAACATGATGTTTTTCAATGGCAAAAATCAATGAATATTGTAAATGCACAAACAGTAATTTCTCCGCATTGCAAGGTGCAATTCTGAAATTTTTTGCTTTTTCCTGCTCCTCTTAGCATGATAAAGAAGATTCAAAGAGAGTGAGATGCCAGCTCCTTTCATTCAGTCAGTAGCTTCAATCATTTCTGGACGTTTTTCAATGGCAAAAATCAATGAATATTGTAAATGCACAAACAGTAATTTCTCCGCATTGCAAGGTGCAATTCTGAAATTTTTTGCTTTTTCCTGCTCCTCTTAGCATGATAAACAAGATTCAAAGAGAGTGAGATGCCAGCTCCTTTCATTCAGTCAGTAGCTTCAATCATTTCTGGACGTTTTTCAATGGCAAAAATCAATGAATATTGTAAATGCACAAACAGTAATTTCTCCGCATTGCAAGGTGCAATTCTGAAATTTTTTGCTTTTTCCTGCTCCTCTTAGCATGATAAAGAAGATTCAAAGAGAGTGAGATGCCAGCTCCTTTCATTCAGTCAGTAGCTTCAATCAATTCTGGTATATGAATAACATGATGTTTTTCAATGGCAAAAATCAATGAATATTGTAAATGCACAAACAGTAATTTCTCCGCATTGCAAGGTGCAATTCTGAAATTTTTTCCTTTTTCCTGCTCCTCTTAGCATGATAAAGAAGATTCAAAGAGAGTGAGATGCCAGCTCCTTTCATTCAGTCAGTAGCTTCAATCATTTCTGGATGTTTTTCAATGGCAAAAATCAATGAATATTGTAAATGCACAAACAGTAATTTCTCCGCATTGCAAGGTGCAATTCTGAAATTTTTTGCTTTTTCCTGCTCCTCTTAGCATGATAAAGAAGATTCAAAGAGAGTGAGATGCCAGCTCCTTTCATTCAGTCAGTAGCTTCAAACATTTCTGGTATATGAATAACATGGTTTTTCAATGGCAAAAATCAATGAATATTGTAAATGCACAAACAGTAATTTCTCCGCATTGCAAGGTGCAATTCTGAAATTTTTTGCTTTTTCCTGCTCCTCTTAGCATGATAAAGAAGATTCAAAGAGAGTGAGATGCCAGCTCCTTTCATTCAGTCAGTAGCTTCAATCATTTCTGGACGTTTTTCAATGGCAAAAATCAATGAATATTGTAAATGCACAAAAAGTAATTTCTCCGCATTGCAAGGTGCAATTCTGAAATTTTTTGCTTTTTCCTGCTCCTCTTAGCATGATAAAGAAGATTCAAAGAGAGTGAGATGCCAGCTCCTTTCATTCAGTCAGTAGCTTCAAACATTTCTGGTATATGAATAACATGATGTTTTTCAATGGCAAAAATCAATGAATATTGTAAATGCACAAACAGTAATTTCTCCGCATTGCAAGGTGCAATTCTGAAATTTTTTGCTTTTTCCTGCTCCTCTTAGCATGATAAAGAAGATTCACAGAGAGTGAGATGCCAGCTCCTTTCATTCAGTCAGTAGCTTCAATCATTTCTGGACGTTTTTCAATGGCAAAAATCAATGAATATTGTAAATGCACAAACAGTAATTTCTCCGCATTGCAAGGTGCAATTCTGAAATTTTTTGCTTTTTCCTGCTCCTCTTAGCATGATAAACAAGATTCAAAGAGAGTGAGATGCCAGCTCCTTTCATTCAGTCAGTAGCTTCAATCATTTCTGGACGTTTTTCAATGGCAAAAATCAATGAATATTGTAAATGCACAAACAGTAATTTCTCCGCATTGCAAGGTGCAATTCTGAAATTTTTTGCTTTTTTCTGCTCCTCTTAGCATGATAAAGAAGACTCAAAGAGAGTGAGATGCCAGCTCCTTTCATTCAGTCAGTAGCTTCAAACATTTCTGGTATATGAATAACATGATGTTTTTCAATGGCAAAAATCAATGAATATTGTAAATGCACAAACAGTAATTTCTCCGCATTGCAAGGTGCAATTCTGAAATTTTTTGCTTTTTCCTGCTCCTCTTAGCATGATAAAGAAGATTCAAAGAGAGTGAGATGCCAGCTCCTTTCATTCAGTCAGTAGCTTCAATCATTTCTGGACGTTTTTCAATGGCAAAAATCAATGAATATTGTAAATGCACAAACAGTAATTTCTCCGCATTGCAAGGTGCAATTCTGAAATTTTTTGCTTTTTCCTGCTCCTCTTAGCATGATAAACAAGATTCAAAGAGAGTGAGATGCCAGCTCCTTTCATTCAGTCAGTAGCTTCAATCATTTCTGGACGTTTTTCAATGGCAAAAATCAATGAATATTGTAAATGCACAAACAGTAATTTCTCCGCATTGCAAGGTGCAATTCTGAAATTTTTTGCTTTTTCCTGCTCCTCTTAGCATGATAAAGAAGATTCAAAGAGAGTGAGATGCCAGCTCCTTTCATTCAGTCAGTAGCTTCAATCATTTCTGGACGTTTTTCAATGGCAAAAATCATTGAATATTGTAAATGCACAAACAGTAATTTCTCCGCATTGCAAGGTGCAATTCTGAAATTTTTTGCTTTTTCCTGCTCCTCTTAGCATGATAAAGAAGATTCAAAGAGAGTGAGATGCCAGCTCCTTTCATTCAGTCAGTAGCTTCAATCATTTCTGGTATATGAATAACATGATGTTTTTCAATGGCAAAAATCAATGAATATTGTAAATGCACAAACAGTAATTTCTCCGCATTGCAAGGTGCAAGTCTGAAATTTTTTGCTTTTTCCTGCTCCTCTTAGCATGATAAAGAAGATTCAAAGAGAGTGAGATGCCAGCTCCTTTCATTCAGTCAGTAGCTTCAAACATTTCTGGACGTTTTTCAATAGCAAAAATCATTGAATATTGTAAATGCACAAACAGTAATTTCTCCGCATTGCAAGGTGCAATTCTGAAATTTTTTGCTTTTTCCTGCTCCTCTTAGCATGATAAAGAAGATTCAAAGAGAGTGAGATGCCAGCTCCTTTCATTCAGTCAGTAGCTTCAATCATTTCTGGTATATGAATAACATGATGTTTTTCAATGGCAAAAATCAATGAATATTGTAAATGCACAAACAGTAATTTCTCCGCATTGCAAGGTGCAATTCTGAAATTTTTTGCTTTTTCCTGCTCCTCTTAGCATGATAAAGAAGATTCAAAGAGAGTGAGATGCCAGCTCCTTTCATTCAGTCAGTAGCTTCAATCATTTCTGGTATATGAATAACATGATGTTTTTCAATGGCAAAAATCAATGAATATTGTAAATGCACAAACAGTAATTTCTCCGCATTGCAAGGTGCAATTCTGAAATTTTTTGCTTTTTCCTGCTCCTCTTAGCATGATAAAGAAGATTCAAAGAGAGTGAGATGCCAGCTCCGTTCATTCAGTCAGTAGCTTCAAACATTTCTGGACGTTTTTCAATAGCAAAAATCATTGAATATTGTAAATGCACAAACAGTAATTTCTCCGCATTGCAAGGTGCAATTCTGAAATTTTTTGCTTTTTCCTGCTCCTCTTAGCATGATAAAGAAGATTCAAAGAGAGTGAGATGCCAGCTCCTTTCATTCAGTCAGTAGCTTCAATCATTTCTGGTATATGAATAACATGATGTTTTTCAATGGCAAAAATCAATGAATATTGTAAATGCACAAACAGTAATTTCTCCGCATTGCAAGGTGCAATTCTGAAATTTTTTGCTTTTTCCTGCTCCTCTTAGCATGATAAAGAAGATTCAAAGAGAGTGAGATGCCAGCTCCTTTCATTCAGTCAGTAGCTTCAAACATTTCTGGTATATGAATAACATGATGTTTTTCAATGGCAAAAATCAATGAATATTGTAAATGCACAAACAGTAATTTCTCCGCATTGGAAGGTGCAATTCTGAAATTTTTTGCTTTTTCCTGCTCCTCTTAGCATGATAAAGAAGATTCAAAGAGAGTGAGATGCCAGCTCCTTTCATTCAGTCAGTAGCTTCAATCATTTCTGGACGTTTTTCAATGGCAAAAATCATTGAATATTGTAAATGCACAAACAGTAATTTCTCCGCATTGCAAGGTGCAATTCTGAAATTTTTTGCTTTTTCCTGCTCCTCTTAGCATGATAAAGAAGATTCAAAGAGAGTGAGATGCCAGCTCCTTTCATTCAGTCAGTAGCTTCAATCATTTCTGGTATATGAATAACATGATGTTTTTCAATGGCAAAAATCAATGAATATTGTAAATGCACAAACAGTAATTTCTCCGCATTGCAAGGTGCAATTCTGAAATTTTTTGCTTTTTCCTGCTCCTCTTAGCATGATAAAGAAGATTCAAAGAGAGTGAGATGCCAGCTCCTTTCATTCAGTCAGTAGCTTCAATCATTTCTGGACGTTTTTCAATGGCAAAAATCAATGAATATTGTAAATGCACAAACAGTAATTTCACCGCATTGCAAGGTGCAATTCTGAAATTTTTTGCTTTTTCCTGCTCCTCTTAGCATGATAAACAAGATTCAAAGAGAGTGAGATGCCAGCTCCTTTCATTCAGTCAGTAGCTTCAATCATTTCTGGACGTTTTTCAATGGCAAAAATCAATGAATATTGTAAATGCACAAACAGTAATTTCTCCGCATTGCAAGGTGCAATTCTGAAATTTTTTGCTTTTTCCTGCTCCTCTTAGCATGATAAAGAAGATTCAAAGAGAGTGAGATGCCAGCTCCTTTCATTCAGTCAGTAGCTTCAAACATTTCTGGTATATGAATAGCATGATGTTTTTCAATGGCAAAAATCAATGAATATTGTAAATGCACAAACAGTAATTTCTCCGCATTGCAAGGTGCAATTCTGAAATTTTTTGCTTTTTCCTGCTCCTCTTAGCATGATAAAGAAGATTCAAAGAGAGTGAGATGCCAGCTCCTTTCATTCAGTCAGTAGCTTCAATTATTTCTGGACGTTTTTCAATGGCAAAAATCATTGAATATTGTAAATGCACAAACAGTAATTTCTCCGCATTGCAAGGTGCAATTCTGAAATTTTTTGCTTTTTCCTGCTCCTCTTAGCATGATAAAGAAGATTCAAAGAGAGTGAGATGCCAGCTCCTTTCATTCAGTCAGTAGCTTCAATCATTTCTGGTATATGAATAACGATGTTTTTCAATGGCAAAAATCAATGAATATTGTAAATGCACAAACAGTAATTTCTCCGCATTGCAAGGTGCAATTCTGAAATTTTTTGCTTTTTCCTGCTCCTCTTAGCATGATAAACAAGATTCAAAGAGAGTGAGATGAGAGCTCCGTTCATTCAGTCAGTAGCTTCAATCATTTCTGGATGTTTTTCAATGGCAAAAATCAATGAATATTGTAAATGCACAAACAGTAATTTCTCCGCATTGCAAGGTGCAATTCTGAAATTTTTTGCTTTTTCCTGCTCCTCTTAGCATGATAAAGAAGATTCAAAGAGAGTGAGATGCCAGCTCCTTTCATTCAGTCAGTAGCTTCAAACATTTCTGGTATATGAATAACATGATGTTTTTCAATGGCAAAAATCAATGAATATTGTAAATGCACAAACAGTAATTTCTCCGCATTGCAAGGTGCAATTCTGAAATTTTTTGCTTTTTCCTGCTCCTCTTAGCATGATAAAGAAGATTCAAAGAGAGTGAGATGCCAGCTCCTTTCATTCAGTCAGTAGCTTCAATCATTTCTGGTATATGAATAACATGATGTTTTTCAATTGCAAAAATCAATGAATATTGTAAATGCACAAACAGTAATTTCTCCGCATTGCAAGGTGCAATTCTGAAATTTTTTGCTTTTTCCTGCTCCTCTTAGCATGATAAACAAGATTCAAAGAGAGTGAGATGCCAGCTCCTTTCATTCAGTCAGTAGCTTCAATCATTTCTGGACGTTTTTCAATGGCAAAAATCATTGAATATTGTAAATGCACAAACAGTAATTTCTCCGCATTGCAAGGTGCAATTCTGAAATTTTTTGCTTTTTCCTGCTCCTCTTAGCATGATAAAGAAGATTCAAAGAGAGTGAGATGCCAGCTCCTTTCATTCAGTCAGTAGCTTCAATCATTTCTGGTATATGAATAACGATGTTTTTCAATGGCAAAAATCAATGAATATTGTAAATGCACAAACAGTAATTTCTCCGCATTGCAAGGTGCAATTCTGAAATTTTTTGCTTTTTCCTGCTCCTCTTAGCATGATAAAGAAGATTCAAAGAGAGTGAGATGCCAGCTCCTTTCATTCAGTCAGTAGCTTCAATCATTTCTGGACGTTTTTCAATGGCAAAAACAATAAATATTGTAAATGCACAAACAGTAATTTCTCCGCATTGCAAGGTGTAATTCTGAAATTTTTTGCTTTTTCCTGCTCCTCTTAGCATGATAAACAAGATGCAAAGAGAGTGAGATGCCAGCTCCTTTCATTGTCAGTAGCTTCAATCATTTCTGGACGTTTTTCAATGGCAAAAATCAATGAATATTGTAAATGCACAAACAGTAATTTCTCCGCATTGCAAGGTGCAATTCTGAAATTTTTTGCTTTTTTCTGCTCCTCTTAGCATGATAAAGAAGACTCAAAGAGACTGAGATGCCAGCTCCTTTCATTCAGTCAGTAGCTTCAAACATTTCTGGTATATGAATAACATGATGTTTTTCAATGGCAAAAATCAATGAATATTGTAAATGCACAAACAGTAATTTCTCCGCACTGCAAGGTGCAATTCTGAAATTTTTTGCTTTTTCCTGCTCCTCTTAGCATGATAAAGAAGATTCAAAGAGAGTGAGATGCCAGCTCCTTTCATTCAGTCAGTAGCTTCAATCATTTCTGGACGTTTTTCAATGGCAAAAATCAATGAATATTGTAAATGCACAAACAGTAATTTCTCCGCATTGCAAGGTGCAATTCTGAAATTTTTTGCTTTTTCCTGCTCCTCTTAGCATGATAAAGAAGATTCAAAGAGAGTGAGATGCCAGCTCCTTTCATTCAGTCAGTAGCTTCAATCATTTCTGGTATATGAATAACATGATGTTTTTCAATGGCAAAAATCAATGAATATTGTAAATGCACAAACAGTAATTTCTCCGCATTGCAAGGTGCAATTCTGAAATTTTTTGCTTTTTCCTGCTCCTCTTAGCATGATAAAGAAGATTCAAAGAGAGTGAGATGCCAGCTCCTTTCATTCAGTCAGTAGCTTCAATCATTTCTGGACGTTTTTCAATGGCAAAAATCAATGAATATTGTAAATGCACAAACAGTATTTTCTCCGCATTGCAAGGTGCAATTCTGAATTTTATTGCTTTTTCCTGCTCCTCTTAGCATGATAAACAAGATTCAAAGAGAGTGAGATGAGAGCTCCTTTCATTCAGTCAGTAGCTTCAATCATTTCTGGATGTTTTTCAATGGCAAAAATCAATGAATATTGTAAATGCACAAACAGTAATTTCTCCGCATTGCAAGGTGCAATTCTGAAATTTTTTGCTTTTTCCTGCTCCTCTTAGCATGATAAAGAAGATTCAAAGAGAGTGAGATGCCAGCTCCTTTCATTCAGTCAGTAGCTTCAAACATTTCTGGTATATGAATAACATGATGTTTTTCAATGGCAAAAATCAATGAATATTGTAAATGCACAAACAGTAATTTCTCCGCATTGCAAGGTGCAATTCTGAAATTTTTTGCTTTTTCCTGCTCCTCTTAGCATGATAAAGAAGATTCAAAGAGAGTGAGATGCCAGCTCCTTTCATTCAGTCAGTAGCTTCAATCATTTCTGGACGTTTTTCAATGGCAAAAATCAATGAATATTGTAAATGCACAAACAGTAATTTCTCCGCATTGCAAGGTGCAATTCTGAAATTTTTTGCTTTTTCCTGCTCCTCTTAGCATGATAAACAAGATTCAAAGAGAGTGAGATGCCAGCTCCTTTCATTCAGTCAGTAGCTTCAATCATTTCTGGACGTTTTTCAATGGCAAAAATCAGTGAATATTGTAAATGCACAAACAGTAATTTCTCCGCATTGCAAGGTGCAATTCTGAAATTTTTTGCTTTTTTGTGCTCCTCTTAGCATGATAAAGAAGACTCAAAGAGAGTGAGATGCCAGCTCCTTTCATTCAGTCAGTAGCTTCAAACATTTCTGGTATATGAATAACATGATGTTTTTCAATGGCAAAAATCAATGAATATTGTAAATGCACAAACAGTAATTTCTCCGCATTGCAAGGTGCAATTCTGAAATTTTTTGCTTTTTCCTGCTCCTCTTAGCATGATAAAGAAGATTCAAAGAGAGTGAGATGCCAGCTCCTTTCATTCAGTCAGTAGCTTCAATCATTTCTGGACGTTTTTCAATGGCAAAAATCAATGAATATTGTAAATGCACAAACAGTAATTTCTCCGCATTGCAAGGTGCAATTCTGAAATTTTTTGCTTTTTCCTGCTCCTCTTAGCATGATAAAGAAGATTCAAAGAGAGTGAGATGCCAGCTCCTTTCATTCAGTCAGTAGCTTCAATCATTTCTGGTATATGAATAACATGATGTTTTTCAATGGCAAAAATCAATGAATATTGTAAATGCACAAACAGTAATTTCTCCGCATTGCAAGGTGCAATTCTGAAATTTTTTGCTTTTTCCTGCTCCTCTTAGCATGATAAAGAAGATTCAAAGAGAGTGAGATGCCAGCTCCTTTCATTCAGTCAGTAGCTTCAATCATTTCTGGACGTTTTTCAATGGCAAAAATCAATGAATATTGTAAATGCACAAACAGTAATTTCTCCGCATTGCAAGGTGCAATTCTGAATTTTTTTGCTTTTTCCTGCTCCTCTTAGCATGATAAACAAGATTCAAAGAGAGTGAGATGAGAGCTCCTTTCATTCAGTCAGTAGCTTCAATCATTTCTGGATGTTTTTCAATGGCAAAAATCAATGAATATTGTAAATGCACAAACAGTAATTTCTCCGCATTGCAAGGTGCAATTCTGAAATTTTTTGCTTTTTCCTGCTCCTCTTAGCATGATAAAGAAGATTCAAAGAGAGTGAGATGCCAGCTCCTTTCATTCAGTCAGTAGCTTCAAACATTTCTGGTATATGAATAACATGATGTTTTTCAATGGCAAAAATCAATGAATATTGTAAATGCACAAACAGTAATTTCTCCGCATTGCAAGGTGCAATTCTGAAATTTTTTGCTTTTTCCTGCTCCTCTTAGCATGATAAAGAAGATTCAAAGAGAGTGAGATGCCAGCTCCTTTCATTCAGTCAGTAGCTTCAATCATTTCTGGACGTTTTTCAATGGCAAAAATCAATGAATATTGTAAATGCACAAACAGTAATTTCTCCGCATTGCAAGGTGCAATTCTGAAATTTTTTGCTTTTTCCTGCTCCTCTTAGCATGATAAACAAGATTCAAAGAGAGTGAGATGCCAGCTCCTTTCATTCAGTCAGTAGCTTCAATCATTTCTGGACGTTTTTCAATGGCAAAAATCAGTGAATATTGTAAATGCACAAACAGTAATTTCTCCGCATTGCAAGGTGCAATTCTGAAATTTTTTGCTTTTTTGTGCTCCTCTTAGCATGATAAAGAAGACTCAAAGAGAGTGAGATGCCAGCTCCCTTCATTCAGTCAGTAGCTTCAAACATTTCTGGTATATGAATAACATGATGTTTTTCAATGGCAAAAATCAATGAATATTGTAAATGCACAAACAGTAATTTCTCCGCATTGCAAGGTGCAATTCTGAAATTTTTTGCTTTTTCCTGCTCCTCTTAGCATGATAAAGAAGATTCAAAGAGAGTGAGATGCCAGCTCCTTTCATTCAGTCAGTAGCTTCAATCATTTCTGGACGTTTTTCAATGGCAAAAATCAATGAATATTGTAAATGCACAAACAGTAATTTCTCCGCATTGCAAGGTGCAATTCTGAAATTTTTTGCTTTTTCCTGCTCCTCTTAGCATGATAAAGAAGATTCAAAGAGAGTGAGATGCCAGCTCCTTTCATTCAGTCAGTAGCTTCAATCATTTCTGGTATATGAATAACATGATGTTTTTCAATGGCAAAAATCAATGAATATTGTAAATGCACAAACAGTAATTTCTCCGCATTGCAAGGTGCAATTCTGAAATTTTTTGCTTTTTCCTGCTCCTCTTAGCATGATAAAGAAGATTCAAAGAGAGTGAGATGCCAGCTCCTTTCATTCAGTCAGTAGCTTCAATCATTTCTGGACGTTTTTCAATGGCAAAAATCAATGAATATTGTAAATGCACAAACAGTAATTTCTCCGCATTGCAAGGTGCAATTCTGAATTTTTTTGCTTTTTCCTGCTCCTCTTAGCATGATAAACAAGATTCAAAGAGAGTGAGATGAGAGCTCCTTTCATTCAGTCAGTAGCTTCAATCATTTCTGGATGTTTTTCAATGGCAAAAATCAATGAATATTGTAAATGCACAAACAGTAATTTCTCCGCATTGCAAGGTGCAATTCTGAAATTTTTTGCTTTTTCCTGCTCCTCTTAGCATGATAAAGAAGATTCAAAGAGAGTGAGATGCCAGCTCCTTTCATTCAGTCAGTAGCTTCAAACATTTCTGGTATATGAATAACATGATGTTTTTCAATGGCAAAAATCAATGAATATTGTAAATGCACAAACAGTAATTTCTCCGCATTGCAAGGTGCAATTCTGAAATTTTTTGCTTTTTCCTGCTCCTCTTAGCATGATAAAGAAGATTCAAAGAGAGTGAGATGCCAGCTCCTTTCATTCAGTCAGTAGCTTCAATCATTTCTGGACGTTTTTCAATGGCAAAAATCAATGAATATTGTAAATGCACAAACAGTAATTTCTCCGCATTGCAAGGTGCAATTCTGAAATTTTTTGCTTTTTCCTGCTCCTCTTAGCATGATAAACAAGATTCAAAGAGAGTGAGATGCCAGCTCCTTTCATTCAGTCAGTAGCTTCAATCATTTCTGGACGTTTTTCAATGGCAAAAATCAATGAATATTGTAAATGCACAAACAGTAATTTCTCCGCATTGCAAGGTGCAATTCTGAAATTTTTTGCTTTTTTCTGCTCCTCTTAGCATGATAAAGAAGACTCAAAGAGAGTGAGATGCCAGCTCCTTTCATTCAGTCAGTAGCTTCAATCATTTCTCTTATATGAATAACATGATGTTTTTCAAAGGCAAAAATCAATGAATATTGTAAATGCACAAACAGTAATTTCTCCGCATTGCAAGGTGCAATTCTGAAATTTTTTGCTTTTTCCTGCTCCTCTTAGCATGATAAAGAAGATTCAAAGAGAGTGAGATGCCAGCTCCTTTCATTCAGTCAGTAGCTTCAATCATTTCTGGACTTTTTTCAATGGCAAAAATCAATGAATATTGTAAATGCACAAACAGTAATTTCTCCGCATTGCAAGGTGCAATTCTGAAATTTTTTGCTTTTTCCTGCTCCTCTTAGCATGATAAACAAGATTCAAAGAGAGTGAGATGCCAGCTCCTTTCATTCAGTCAGTAGCTTCAATAATTTCTGGACGTTTTTCAATGGCAAAAATCAATGAATATTTTAAATGCACAAACAGTAATTTCTCCGCATTGCAAGGTGCAATTCTGAAATTTTTTGCTTTTTCCTGCTCCTCTTAGCATGATAAAGAAGATTCAAAGAGAGTGAGATGCCAGCTCCTTTCATTCAGTCAGTAGCTTCAATCATTTCTGGACGTTTTTCAATGGCAAAAATCAATGAATATTGTAAATGCACAAACAGTAATTTCTCCGCATTGCAAGGTGCAATTCTGAAATTTTTTGCTTTTTTCTGCTCCTCTTAGCATGATAAAGAAGACTCAAAGAGAGTGAGATGCCAGCTCCTTTCATTCAGTCAGTAGCTTCAATCATTTCTCTTATATGAATAACATGATGTTTTTCAAAGGCAAAAATCAATGAATATTGTAAATGCACAAACAGTAATTTCTCCGCATTGCAAGGTGCAATTCTGAAATTTTTTGCTTTTTCCTGCTCCTCTTAGCATGATAAAGAAGATTCAAAGAGAGTGAGATGCCAGCTCCTTTCATTCAGTCAGTAGCTTCAATCATTTCTGGACTTTTTTCAATGGCAAAAATCAATGAATATTGTAAATGCACAAACAGTAATTTCTCCGCATTGCAAGGTGCAATTCTGAAATTTTTTGCTTTTTCCTGCTCCTCTTAGCATGATAAACAAGATTCAAAGAGAGTGAGATGCCAGCTCCTTTCATTCAGTCAGTAGCTTCAATAATTTCTGGACGTTTTTCAATGGCAAAAATCAATGAATATTTTAAATGCACAAACAGTAATTTCTCCGCATTGCAAGGTGCAATTCTGAAATTTTTTGCTTTTTCCTGCTCCTCTTAGCATGATAAAGAAGATTCAAAGAGAGTGAGATGCCAGCTCCTTTCATTCAGTCAGTAGCTTCAAACATTTCTGGTATATGAATAACATGATGTTTTTCAATGGCAAAAATCAATGAATATTGTAAATGCACAAACAGTAATTTCTCCGCATTGCAAGGTGCAATTCTGAAATTTTTTGCTTTTTCCTGCTCCTCTTAGCATGATAAAGAAGATTCAAAGAGAGTGAGATGCCAGCTCCTTTCATTCAGTCAGTAGCTTCAATCATTTCTGGACGTTTTTCAATGGCAAAAATCATTGAATATTGTAAATGCACAAACAGTAATTTCTCCGCATTGCAAGGTGCAATTCTGAAATTTTTTGCTTTTTCCTGCTCCTCTTAGCATGATAAAGAAGATTCAAAGAGAGTGAGATGCCAGCTCCTTTCATTCAGTCAGTAGCTTCAATCATTTCTGGAATATGAATAACATGATGTTTTTCAATGGCAAAAATCAATGAATATTGTAAATGCACAAACAGTAATTTCTCCGCATTGCAAGGTGCAATTCTGAAATTTTTTGCTTTTTCCTGCTCCTCTTAGCATGATAAAGAAGATTCAAAGAGAGTGAGATGCCAGCTCCTTTCATTCAGTCAGTAGCTTCAATCATTTCTGGACGTTTTTCAATGGCAAAAATCATTGAATATTGTAAATGCACAAACAGTAATTTCTCCGCATTGCAAGGTGCAATTCTGAAATTTTTTGCTTTTTCCTGCTCCTCTTAGCATGATAAAGAAGATTCAAAGAGAGTGAGATGCCAGCTCCTTTCATTCAGTCAGTAGCTTCAATCATTTCTGGTATATGAATAACATGATGTTTTTCAATGGCAAAAATCAATGAATATTGTAAATGCACAAACAGTAATTTCTCCGCATTGCAAGGTGCAATTCTGAAATTTTTTGCTTTTTCCTGCTCCTCTTAGCATGATAAAGAAGATTCAAAGAGAGTGAGATGCCAGCTCCTTTCATTCAGTCAGTAGCTTCAATCATTTCTGGACGTTTTTCAATGGCAAAAATCATTGAATATTGTAAATGCACAAACAGTAATTTCTCCGCATTGCAAGGTGCAATTCTGAAATTTTTTGCTTTTTCCTGCTCCTCTTAGCATGATAAAGAAGATTCAAAGAGAGTGAGATGCCAGCTCCTTTCATTCAGTCAGTAGCTTCAATCATTTCTGGTATATGAATAACATGATGTTTTTCAATGGCAAAAATCAATGAATATTGTAAAAGCACAAACAGTAATTTCTCCGCATTGCAAGGTGCAATTCTGAAATTTTTTGCTTTTTCCTGCTCCTCTTAGCATGATAAAGAAGATTCAAAGAGAGTGAGATGCCAGCTCCTTTCATTCAGTCAGTAGCTTCAATCATTTCTGGACGTTTTTCAATGGCAAAAATCAATGAATATTGTAAATGCACAAACAGTAATTTCTCCGCATTGCAAGGTGCAATTCTGAAATTTTTTGCTTTTTCCTGCTCCTCTTAGCATGATAAACAAGATTCAAAGAGAGTGAGATGCCAGCTCCTTTCATTCAGTCAGTAGCTTCAATCATTTCTGGACGTTTTTCAATGGCAAAAATCAATGAATATTGTAAATGCACAAACAGTAATTTCTCCGCATTGCAAGGTGCAATTCTGAAATTTTTTGCTTTTTCCTGCTCCTCTTAGCATGATAAAGAAGATTCAAAGAGAGTGAGATGCCAGCTCCTTTCATTCAGTCAGTAGCTTCAAACATTTCTGGTATATGAATAACATGATGTTTTTCAATGGCAAAAATCAATGAATATTGTAAATGCACAAACAGTAATTTCTCCGCATTGCAAGGTGCAATTCTGAAATTTTTTGCTTTTTCCTGCTCCTCTTAGCATGATAAAGAAGATTCAAAGAGAGTGAGATGCCAGCTCCTTTCATTCAGTCAGTAGCTTCAATCATTTCTGGACATTTTTCAATGGCAAAAATCAATGAATATTGTAAATGCACAAACAGTAATTTCTCCGCATTGCAAGGTGCAATTCTGAAATTTTTTGCTTTTTCCTGCTCCTCTTAGCATGATAAAGAAGATTCAAAGAGAGTGAGATGCCAGCTCCTTTCATTCAGTCAGTAGCTTCAAACATTTCTGGTATATGAATAACATGATGTTTTTCAATGGCAAAAATCAATGAATATTGTAAATGCACAAACAGTAATTTCTCCGCATTGCAAGGTGCAATTCTGAAATTTTTTGCTTTTTCCTGCTCCTCTTAGCATGATAAAGAAGATTCAAAGAGAGTGAGATGCCAGCTCCTTTCATTCAGTCAGTAGCTTCAATCATTTCTGGACGTTTTTCAATGGCAAAAATCAATGAATATTGTAAATGCACAAACAGTAATTTCTCCGCATTGCAAGGTGCAATTCTGAAATTTTTTGCTTTTTCCTGCTCCTCTTAGCATGATAAACAAGATTCAAAGAGAGTGAGATGCCAGCTCCTTTCATTCAGTCAGTAGCTTCAATCATTTCTGGACGTTTTTCAATGGCAAAAATCAATGAATATTGTAAATGCACAAACAGTAATTTCTCCGCATTGCAAGGTGCAATTCTGAAATTTTTTGCTTTTTTCTGCTCCTCTTAGCATGATAAAGAAGACTCAAAGAGAGTGAGATGCCAGCTCCTTTCATTCAGTCAGTAGCTTCAAACATTTCTGGTATATGAATAACATGATGTTTTTCAATGGCAAAAATCAATGAATATTGTAAATGCACAAACAGTAATTTCTCCGCATTGCAAGGTGCAATTCTGAAATTTTTTGCTTTTTCCTGCTCCTCTTAGCATGATAAAGAAGATTCAAAGAGAGTGAGATGCCAGCTCCTTTCATTCAGTCAGTAGCTTCAAACATTTCTGGTATATGAATAACATGATGTTTTTCAATGGCAAAAATCAGTAGCTTCAATCATTTCTGGACGTTTTTCAATGGCAAAAATCAATGAATATTGTAAATGCACAAACAGTAATTTCTCCGCATTGCAA
Source organism: Phyllobates terribilis (assembly GCF_046119375.1). Taxonomy (NCBI): domain Eukaryota; kingdom Metazoa; phylum Chordata; class Amphibia; order Anura; family Dendrobatidae; genus Phyllobates; species Phyllobates terribilis. The sequence continues at coordinate 22,032 of NW_027364452.1, read as the reverse complement.
GGTGCAATTCTGAAATTTTTTGCTTTTTCCTGCTCCTCTTAGCATGATAAACAAGATTCAAAGAGAGTGAGATGCCAGCTCCTTTCATTCAGTCAGTAGCTTCAATCATTTCTGGACGTTTTTCAATGGCAAAAATCAGTGAATATTGTAAATGCACAAACAGTAATTTCTCCGCATTGCAAGGTGCAATTCTGAAATTTTTTGCTTTTTTGTGCTCCTCTTAGCATGATAAAGAAGACTCAAAGAGAGTGAGATGCCAGCTCCTTTCATTCAGTCAGTAGCTTCAAACATTTCTGGTATATGAATAACATGATGTTTTTCAATGGCAAAAATCAATGAATATTGTAAATGCACAAACAGTAATTTCTCCGCATTGCAAGGTGCAATTCTGAAATTTTTTGCTTTTTCCTGCTCCTCTTAGCATGATAAAGAAGATTCAAAGAGAGTGAGATGCCAGCTCCTTTCATTCAGTCAGTAGCTTCAATCATTTCTGGACGTTTTTCAATGGCAAAAATCAATGAATATTGTAAATGCACAAACAGTAATTTCTCCGCATTGCAAGGTGCAATTCTGAAATTTTTTGCTTTTTCCTGCTCCTCTTAGCATGATAAAGAAGATTCAAAGAGAGTGAGATGCCAGCTCCTTTCATTCAGTCAGTAGCTTCAATCATTTCTGGTATATGAATAACATGATGTTTTTCAATGGCAAAAATCAATGAATATTGTAAATGCACAAACAGTAATTTCTCCGCATTGCAAGGTGCAATTCTGAAATTTTTTGCTTTTTCCTGCTCCTCTTAGCATGATAAAGAAGATTCAAAGAGAGTGAGATGCCAGCTCCTTTCATTCAGTCAGTAGCTTCAATCATTTCTGGTATATGAATAACATGATGTTTTTCAATGGCAAAAATCAATGAATATTGTAAAAGCACAAACAGTAATTTCTCCGCATTGCAAGGTGCAATTCTGAAATTTTTTGCTTTTTCCTGCTCCTCTTAGCATGATAAAGAAGATTCAAAGAGAGTGAGATGCCAGCTCCTTTCATTCAGTCAGTAGCTTCAATCATTTCTGGACGTTTTTCAATGGCAAAAATCAATGAATATTGTAAATGCACAAACAGTAATTTCTCCGCATTGCAAGGTGCAATTCTGAAATTTTTTGCTTTTTCCTGCTCCTCTTAGCATGATAAACAAGATTCAAAGAGAGTGAGATGCCAGCTCCTTTCATTCAGTCAGTAGCTTCAATCATTTCTGGACGTTTTTCAATGGCAAAAATCAATGAATATTGTAAATGCACAAACAGTAATTTCTCCGCATTGCAAGGTGCAATTCTGAAATTTTTTGCTTTTTCCTGCTCCTCTTAGCATGATAAAGAAGATTCAAAGAGAGTGAGATGCCAGCTCCTTTCATTCAGTCAGTAGCTTCAAACATTTCTGGTATATGAATAACATGATGTTTTTCAATGGCAAAAATCAATGAATATTGTAAATGCACAAACAGTAATTTCTCCGCATTGCAAGGTGCAATTCTGAAATTTTTTGCTTTTTCCTGCTCCTCTTAGCATGATAAAGAAGATTCAAAGAGAGTGAGATGCCAGCTCCTTTCATTCAGTCAGTAGCTTCAATCATTTCTGGACATTTTTCAATGGCAAAAATCAATGAATATTGTAAATGCACAAACAGTAATTTCTCCGCATTGCAAGGTGCAATTCTGAAATTTTTTGCTTTTTCCTGCTCCTCTTAGCATGATAAAGAAGATTCAAAGAGAGTGAGATGCCAGCTCCTTTCATTCAGTCAGTAGCTTCAAACATTTCTGGTATATGAATAACATGATGTTTTTCAATGGCAAAAATCAATGAATATTGTAAATGCACAAACAGTAATTTCTCCGCATTGCAATGTGCAATTCTGAAATTTTTTGCTTTTTCCTGCTCCTCTTAGCATGATAAAGAAGATTCAAAGAGAGTGAGATGCCAGCTCCTTTCATTCAGTCAGTAGCTTCAATCATTTCTGGACGTTTTTCAATGGCAAAAATCAATGAATATTGTAAATGCACAAACAGTAATTTCTCCGCATTGCAAGGTGCAATTCTGAAATTTTTTGCTTTTTCCTGCTCCTCTTAGCATGATAAACAAGATTCAAAGAGAGTGAGATGCCAGCTCCTTTCATTCAGTCAGTAGCTTCAATCATTTCTGGACGTTTTTCAATGGCAAAAATCAATGAATATTGTAAATGCACAAACAGTAATTTCTCCGCATTGCAAGGTGCAATTCTGAAATTTTTTGCTTTTTTCTGCTCCTCTTAGCATGATAAAGAAGACTCAAAGAGAGTGAGATGCCAGCTCCTTTCATTCAGTCAGTAGCTTCAAACATTTCTGGTATATGAATAACATGATGTTTTTCAATGGCAAAAATCAATGAATATTGTAAATGCACAAACAGTAATTTCTCCGCATTGCAAGGTGCAATTCTGAAATTTTTTGCTTTTTCCTGCTCCTCTTAGCATGATAAAGAAGATTCAAAGAGAGTGAGATGCCAGCTCCTTTCATTCAGTCAGTAGCTTCAATCATTTCTGGACGTTTTTCACTGGCAAAAATCAATGAATATTGTAAATGCACAAACAGTAATTTCTCCGCATTGCAAGGTGCAATTCTGAAATTTTTTGCTTTTTCCTGCTCCTCTTAGCATGATAAACAAGATTCAAAGAGAGTGAGATGCCAGCTCCTTTCATTCAGTCAGTAGCTTCAATCATTTCTGGACGTTTTTCAATGGCAAAAATCAATGAATATTGTAAATGCACAAACAGTAATTTCTCCGCATTGCAAGGTGCAATTCTGAAATTTTTTGCTTTTTCCTGCTCCTCTTAGCATGATAAAGAAGATTCAAAGAGAGTGAGATGCCAGCTCCTTTCATTCAGTCAGTAGCTTCAATCATTTCTGGACGTTTTTCAATGGCAAAAATCATTGAATATTGTAAATGCACAAACAGTAATTTCTCCGCATTGCAAGGTGCAATTCTGAAATTTTTTGCTTTTTCCTGCTCCTCTTAGCATGATAAAGAAGATTCAAAGAGAGTGAGATGCCAGCTCCTTTCATTCAGTCAGTAGCTTCAATCATTTCTGGTATATGAATAACATGTTTTTCAATGGCAAAAATCAATGAATATTGTAAATGCACAAACAGTAATTTCTCCGCATTGCAAGGTGCAATTCTGAAATTTTTTGCTTTTTCCTGCTCCTCTTAGCATGATAAAGAAGATTCAAAGAGAGTGAGATGCCAGCTCCTTTCATTCAGTCAGTAGCTTCAATCATTTCTGGACGTTTTTCAATGGCAAAAATCATTGAATATTGTAAATGCACAAACAGTAATTTCTCCGCATTGCAAGGTGCAATTCTGAAATTTTTTGCTTTTTCCTGCTCCTCTTAGCATGATAAAGAAGATTCAAAGAGAGTGAGATGCCAGCTCCTTTCATTCAGTCAGTAGCTTCAATCATTTCTGGTATATGAATAACGATGTTTTTCAATGGCAAAAATCAATGAATATTGTAAATGCACAAACAGTAATTTCTCCGCATTGCAAGGTGCAATTCTGAAATTTTTTGCTTTTTCCTGCTCCTCTTAGCATGATAAAGAAGATTCAAAGAGAGTGAGATGCCAGCTCCTTTCATTCAGTCAGTAGCTTCAATCATTTCTGGACGTTTTTCAATGGCAAAAATCAATGAATATTGTAAATGCACAAACAGTAATTTCTCCGCATTGCAAGGTGCAATTCTGAAATTTTTTGCTTTTTCCTGCTCCTCTTAGCATGATAAACAAGATTCAAAGAGAGTGAGATGCCAGCTCCTTTCATTCAGTCAGTAGCTTCAATCATTTCTGGACGTTTTTCAATGGCAAAAATCAATGAATATTGTAAATGCACAAACAGTAATTTCTCCGCATTGCAAGGTGCAATTCTGAAATTTTTTGCTTTTTCTGCTCCTCTTTGCATGATAAAGAAGACTCAAAGAGAGTGAGATGCCAGCTCCTTTCATTCAGTCAGTAGCTTCAAACATTTCTGGTATATGAATAACATGATGTTTTTCAATGGCAAAAATCAATGAATATTGTAAATGCACAAACAGTAATTTCTCCGCATTGCAAGGTGCAATTCTGAAATTTTTTGCTTTTTCCTGCTCCTCTTAGCATGATAAAGAAGATTCAAAGAGAGTGAGATGCCAGCTCCTTTCATTCAGTCAGTAGCTTCAATCATTTCTGGACGTTTTTCAATGGCAAAAATCAATGAATATTGTAAATGCACAAACAGTAATTTCTCCGCATTGCAAGGTGCAATTCTGAAATTTTTTGCTTTTTCCTGCTCCTCTTAGCATGATAAAGAAGATTCAAAGAGAGTGAGATGCCAGCTCCTTTCATTCAGTCAGTAGCTTCAATCATTTCTGGAATATGAATAACATGATGTTTTTCAATGGCAAAAATCAATGAATATTGTAAATGCACAAACAGTAATTTCTCCGCATTGCAAGGTGCAATTCTGAAATTTTTTGCTTTTTCCTGCTCCTCTTAGCATGATAAAGAAGATTCAAAGAGAGTGAGATGCCAGCTCCTTTCATTCAGTCAGTAGCTTCAATCATTTCTGGACGTTTTTCAATGGCAAAAATCAATGAATATTGTAAATGCACAAACAGTAATTTCTCCGCATTGCAAGGTGCAATTCTGAAATTTTTTGCTTTTTCCTGCTCCTCTTAGCATGATAAAGAAGATTCAAAGAGAGTGAGATGCAAGCTCCTTTCATTCAGTCAGTAGCTTCAATCATTTCTGGACGTTTTTCAATGGCAAAAATCAATGAATATTGTAAATGCACAAACAGTAATTTCTCCGCATTGCAAGGTGCAATTCTGAAATTTTTTGCTTTTTCCTGCTCCTCTTAGCATGATAAACAAGATTCAAAGAGAGTGAGATGCCAGCTCCTTTCATTCAGTCAGTAGCTTCAATCACTTCTGGACGTTTTTCAATGGCAAAAATCAATGAATATTGTAAATGCACAAACAGTAATTTCTCCGCATTGCAAGGTGCAATTCTGAAATTTTTTGCTTTTTTCTGCTCCTCTTAGCATGATAAAGAAGGCTCAAAGAGAGTGAGATGCCAGCTCCTTTCATTCAGTCAGTAGCTTCAAACATTTCTGGTATATGAATAACATGATGTTTTTCAATGGCAAAAATCAATGAATATTGTAAATGCACAAACAGTAATTTCTCCGCATTGCAAGGTGCAATTCTGAAATTTTTTGCTTTTTCCTGCTCCTCTTAGCATGATAAAGAAGATTCAAAGAGAGTGAGATGCCAGCTCCTTTCATTCAGTCAGTAGCTTCAAACATTTCTGGTATATGAATAACATGATGTTTTTCAATGGCAAAAATCAATGAATATTGTAAATGCACAAACAGTAATTTCTCCGCATTGCAAGGTGCAATTCTGAAATTTTTTGCTTTTTCCTGCTCCTCTTAGCATGATAAAGAAGATTCAAAGAGAGTGAGATGCTAGCTCCTTTCATTCAGTCAGTAGCTTCAATCATTTCTGGACGTTTTTCAATGGCAAAAATCATTGAATATTGTAAATGCACAAACAGTAATTTCTCCGCATTGCAAGGTGCAATTCTGAAATTTTTTGCTTTTTCCTGCTCCTCTTAGCATGATAAAGAAGATTCAAAGAGTGAGATGCCAGCTCCTTTCATTCAGTCAGTAGCTTCAATCATTTCTGGAATATGAATAACATGATGTTTTTCAATGGCAAAAATCAATGAATATTGTAAATGCACAAACAGTAATTTCTCCGCATTGCAAGGTGCAATTCTGAAATTTTTTGCTTTTTCCTGCTCCTCTTAGCATGATAAAGAAGATTCAAAGAGAGTGAGATGCCAGCTCCTTTCATTCAGTCAGTAGCTTCAATCATTTCTGGACGTTTTTCAATGGCAAAAATCATTGAATATTGTAAATGCACAAACAGTAATTTCTCCGCATTGCAAGGTGCAATTCTGAAATTTTTTGCTTTTTCCTGCTCCTCTTAGCATGATAAAGAAGATTCAAAGAGAGTGAGATGCCAGCTCCTTTCATTCAGTCAGTAGCTTCAATCATTTCTGGTATATGAATAACATGATGTTTTTCAATGGCAAAAATCAATGAATATTGTAAATGCACAAACAGTAATTTCTCCGCATTGCAAGGTGCAATTCTGAAATTTTTTGCTTTTTCCTGCTCCTCTTAGCATGATAAAGAAGATTCAAAGAGAGTGAGATGCCAGCTCCTTTCATTCAGTCAGTAGCTTCAATCATTTCTGGACGTTTTTCAATGGCAAAAATCAATGAATATTGTAAATGCACAAACAGCAATTTCTCCGCATTGCAAGGTGCAATTCTGAAATTTTTTGCTTTTTTCTACTCCTCTTAGCATGATAAAGAAGACTCAAAGAGAGTGAGATGCCAGCTCCTTTCATTCAGTCAGTAGCTTCAATCATTTCTGGTATATGAATAACATGATGTTTTTCAATGGCAAAAATCAATGAATATTGTAAATGCACAAACAGTAATTTCTCCGCATTGCAAGGTGCAATTCTGAAATTTTTTGCTTTTTCCTGCTCCTCTTAGCATGATAAAGAAGATTCAAAGAGAGTGAGATGCCAGCTCCTTTCATTCAGTCAGTAGCTTCAATCATTTCTGGACGTTTTTCAATGGCAAAAATCATTGAATATTGTAAAGGCACAAACAGTAATTTCTCCGCATTGCAAGGTGCAATTCTGAAATTTTTTGCTTTTTCCTGCTCCTCTTAGCATGATAAAGAAGATTCAAAGAGAGTGAGATGCCAGCTCCTTTCATTCAGTCAGTAGCTTCAATCATTTCTGGTATATGAATAACGATGTTTTTCAATGGCAAAAATCAATGAATATTGTAAATGCACAAACAGTAATTTCTCCGCATTGCAAGGTGCAATTCTGAAATTTTTTGCTTTTTCCTGCTCCTCTTAGCATGATAAAGAAGATTCAAAGAGAGTGAGATGCCAGCTCCTTTCATTCAGTCAGTAGCTTCAATCATTTCTGGACGTTTTTCAATGGCAAAAATCAATGAATATTGTAAATGCACAAACAGTAATTTCTCCGCATTGCAAGGTGCAATTCTGAAATTTTTTGCTTTTTCTGCTCCTCTTAGCATGATAAAGAAGACTCAAAGAGAGTGAGATGCCAGCTCCTTTCATTCAGTCAGTAGCTTCAAACATTTCTGGTATATGAATAACATGATGTTTTTCAATGGCAAAAATCAATGAATATTGTAAATGCACAAACAGTAATTTCTCCGCATTGCAAGGTGCAATTCTGAAATTTTTTGCTTTTTCCTGCTAGTCTTAGCATGATAAAGAAGATTCAAAGAGAGTGAGATGCCAGCTCCTTTCATTCAGTCAGTAGCTTCAATCATTTCTGGACGTTTTTCAATGGCAAAAATCAATGAATATTGTAAATGCACAAACAGTAATTTCTCCGCATTGCAAGGTGCAATTCTGAAATTTTTTGCTTTTTCCTGCTCCTCTTAGCATGATAAACAAGATTCAAAGAGAGTGAGATGCCAGCTCCTTTCATTCAGTCAGTAGCTTCAATCATTTCTGGACGTTTTTCAATGGCAAAAATCAATGAATATTGTAAATGCACAAACAGTAATTTCTCCGCATTGCAAGGTGCAATTCTGAAATTTTTTTTCTTTTTCCTGCTCCTCTTAGCATGATAAAGAAGATTCAAAGAGAGTGAGATGCCAGCTCCTTTCATTCAGTCAGTAGCTACAATCATTTCTGGACGTTTTTCAATGGCAAAAATCAATGAATATTGTAAATGCACAAACAGTAATTTCTCCGCATTGCAAGGTGCAATTCTGAAATTTTTTGCTTTTTCCTGCTCCTCAGCATGATAAAGAAGATTCAAAGAGAGTGAGATGCCAGCTCCTTTCATTCAGTCAGTAGCTTCAAACATTTTTGGTATATGAATAACATGATGTTTTTCAATGGCAAAAATCAATGAATATTGTAAATGCACAAACAGTAATTTCTCCGCATTGCAAGGTGCAATTCTGAAATTTTTTGCTTTTTCCTGCTCCTCTTAGCATGATAAAGAAGATTCAAAGAGAGTGAGATGCCAGCTCCTTTCATTCAGTCAGTAGCTTCAATCATTTCTGGATGTTTTTCAATGGCAAAAATCATTGAATATTGTAAATGCACAAACAGTAATTTCTCCGCATTGCAAGGTGCAATTCTGAAATTTTTTGCTTTTTCCTGCTCCTCTTAGCATGATAAAGAAGATTCAAAGAGAGTGAGATGCCAGCTCCTTTCATTCAGTCAGTAGCTTCAATCATTTCTGGAATATGAATAACATGATGTTTTTCAATGGCAAAAATCAATGAATATTGTAAATGCACAAACAGTAATTTCTCCGCATTGCAAGGTGCAATTCTGAAATTTTTTGCTTTTTCCTGCTCCTCTTAGCATGATAAAGAAGATTCAAAGAGAGTGAGATGCCAGCTCCTTTCATTCAGTCAGTAGCTTCAATCATTTCTGGACGTTTTTCAATGGCAAAAATCAATGAATATTGTAAATGCACAAACAGTAATTTCTCCGCATTGCAAGGTGCAATTCTGAAATTTTTTGCTTTTTCCTGCTCCTCTTAGCATGATAAAGAAGATTCAAAGAGAGTGAGATGCCAGCTCCTTTCATTCAGTCAGTAGCTTCAATCATTTCTGGACGTTTTTCAATGGCAAAAATCAATGAATATTGTAAATGCACAAACAGTAATTTCTCCGCATTGCAAGGTGCAATTCTGAAATTTTTTGCTTTTTCCTGCTCCTCTTAGCATGATAAACAAGATTCAAAGAGAGTGAGATGCCAGCTCCTTTCATTCAGTCAGTAGCTTCAATCACTTCTGGACGTTTTTCAATGGCAAAAATCAATGAATATTGTAAATGCACAAACAGTAATTTCTCCGCATTGCAAGGTGCAATTCTGAAATTTTTTGCTTTTTTCTGCTCCTCTTAGCATGATAAAGAAGACTCAAAGAGAGTGAGATGCCAGCTCCTTTCATTCAGTCAGTAGCTTCAAACATTTCTGGTATATGAATAACATGATGTTTTTCAATGGCAAAAATCAATGAATATTGTAAATGCACAAACAGTAATTTCTCCGCATTGCAAGGTGCAATTCTGAAATTTTTTGCTTTTTCCTGCTCCTCTTTCCATGATAAAGAAGATTCAAAGAGAGTGAGATGCCAGCTCCTTTCATTCAGTCAGTAGCTTCAATCATTTCTGGACGTTTTTCACTGGCAAAAATCAATGAATATTGTAAATGCACAAACAGTAATTTCTCCGCATTGCAAGGTGCAATTCTGAAATTTTTTGCTTTTTCCTGCTCCTCTTAGCATGATAAACAAGATTCAAAGAGAGTGAGATGCCAGCTCCTTTCATTCAGTCAGTAGCTTCAATCATTTCTGGACGTTTTTCAATGGCAAAAATCAATGAATATTGTAAATGCACAAACAGTAATTTCTCCGCATTGCAAGGTGCAATTCTGAAATTTTTTGCTTTTTCCTGCTCCTCTTAGCATGATAAAGAAGATTCAAAGAGAGTGAGATGCCAGCTCCTTTCATTCAGTCAGTAGCTTCAATCATTTCTGGACGTTTTTCAATGGCAAAAATCATTGAATATTGTAAATGCACAAACAGTAATTTCTCCGCATTGCAAGGTGCAATTCTGAAATTTTTTGCTTTTTCCTGCTCCTCTTAGCATGATAAAGAAGATTCAAAGAGAGTGAGATGCCAGCTCCTTTCATTCAGTCAGTAGCTTCAATCATTTCTGGTATATGAATAACATGTTTTTCAATGGCAAAAATCAATGAATATTGTAAATGCACAAACAGTAATTTCTCCGCATTGCAAGGTGCAATTCTGAAATTTTTTGCTTTTTCCTGCTCCTCTTAGCATGATAAAGAAGATTCAAAGAGAGTGAGATGCCAGCTCCTTTCATTCAGTCAGTAGCTTCAATCATTTCTGGACGTTTTTCAATGGCAAAAATCATTGAATATTGTAAATGCACAAACAGTAATTTCTCCGCATTGCAAGGTGCAATTCTGAAATTTTTTGCTTTTTCCTGCTCCTCTTAGCATGATAAAGAAGATTCAAAGAGAGTGAGATGCCAGCTCCTTTCATTCAGTCAGTAGCTTCAATCATTTCTGGTATATGAATAACGATGTTTTTCAATGGCAAAAATCAATGAATATTGTAAATGCACAAACAGTAATTTCTCCGCATTGCAAGGTGCAATTCTGAAATTTTTTCCTGCTCCTCTTAGCATGATAAAGAAGATTCAAAGAGAGTGAGATGCCAGCTCCTTTCATTCAGTCAGTAGCTTCAATCATTTCTGGACGTTTTTCAATGGCAAAAATCAATGAATATTGTAAATGCACAAACAGTAATTTCTCCGCATTGCAAGGTGCAATTCTGAAATTTTTTGCTTTTTCCTGCTCCTCTTAGCATGATAAACAAGATTCAAAGAGAGTGAGATGCCAGCTCCTTTCATTCAGTCAGTAGCTTCAATCATTTCTGGACGTTTTTCAATGGCAAAAATCAATGAATATTGTAAATGCACAAACAGTAATTTCTCCGCATTGCAAGGTGCAATTCTGAAATTTTTTGCTTTTTCTGCTCCTCTTAGCATGATAAAGAAGACTCAAAGAGAGTGAGATGCCAGCTCCTTTCATTCAGTCAGTAGCTTCAAACATTTCTGGTATATGAATAACATGATGTTTTTCAATGGCAAAAATCAATGAATATTGTAAATGCACAAACAGTAATTTCTCCGCATTGCAAGGTGCAATTCTGAAATTTTTTGCTTTTTCCTGCTAGTCTTAGCATGATAAAGAAGATTCAAAGAGAGTGAGATGCCAGCTCCTTTCATTCAGTCAGTAGCTTCAATCATTTCTGGACGTTTTTCAATGGCAAAAATCAATGAATATTGTAAATGCACAAACAGTAATTTCTCCGCATTGCAAGGTGCAATTCTGAAATTTTTTGCTTTTTCCTGCTCCTCTTAGCATGATAAACAAGATTCAAAGAGAGTGAGATGCCAGCTCCTTTCATTCAGTCAGTAGCTTCAATCATTTCTGGACGTTTTTCAATGGCAAAAATCAATGAATATTGTAAATGCACAAACAGTAATTTCTCCGCATTGCAAGGTGCAATTCTGAAATTTTTTTTCTTTTTCCTGCTCCTCTTAGCATGATAAAGAAGATTCAAAGAGAGTGAGATGCCAGCTCCTTTCATTCAGTCAGTAGCTACAATCATTTCTGGACGTTTTTCAATGGCAAAAATCAATGAATATTGTAAATGCACAAACAGTAATTTCTCCGCATTGCAAGGTGCAATTCTGAAATTTTTTGCTTTTTCCTGCTCCTCAGCATGATAAAGAAGATTCAAAGAGAGTGAGATGCCAGCTCCTTTCATTCAGTCAGTAGCTTCAAACATTTCTGGTATATGAATAACATGATGTTTTTCAATGGCAAAAATCAATGAATATTGTAAATGCACAAACAGTAATTTCTCCGCATTGCAAGGTGCAATTCTGAAATTTTTTGCTTTTTCCTGCTCCTCTTAGCATGATAAAGAAGATTCAAAGAGAGTGAGATGCCAGCTCCTTTCATTCAGTCAGTAGCTTCAATCATTTCTGGATGTTTTTCAATGGCAAAAATCATTGAATATTGTAAATGCACAAACAGTAATTTCTCCGCATTGCAAGGTGCAATTCTGAAATTTTTTGCTTTTTCCTGCTCCTCTTAGCATGATAAAGAAGATTCAAAGAGAGTGAGATGCCAGCTCCTTTCATTCAGTCAGTAGCTTCAATCATTTCTGGAATATGAATAACATGATGTTTTTCAATGGCAAAAATCAATGAATATTGTAAATGCACAAACAGTAATTTCTCCGCATTGCAAGGTGCAATTCTGAAATTTTTTGCTTTTTCCTGCTCCTCTTAGCATGATAAAGAAGATTCAAAGAGAGTGAGATGCCAGCTCCTTTCATTCAGTCAGTAGCTTCAATCATTTCTGGACGTTTTTCAATGGCAAAAATCAATGAATATTGTAAATGCACAAACAGTAATTTCTCCGCATTGCAAGGTGCAATTCTGAAATTTTTTGCTTTTTCCTGCTCCTCTTAGCATGATAAAGAAGATTCAAAGAGAGTGAGATGCCAGCTCCTTTCATTCAGTCAGTAGCTTCAATCATTTCTGGACGTTTTTCAATGGCAAAAATCAATGAATATTGTAAATGCACAAACAGTAATTTCTCCGCATTGCAAGGTGCAATTCTGAAATTTTTTGCTTTTTCCTGCTCCTCTTAGCATGATAAACAAGATTCAAAGAGAGTGAGATGCCAGCTCCTTTCATTCAGTCAGTAGCTTCAATCACTTCTGGACGTTTTTCAATGGCAAAAATCAATGAATATTGTAAATGCACAAACAGTAATTTCTCCGCATTGCAAGGTGCAATTCTGAAATTTTTTGCTTTTTTCTGCTCCTCTTAGCATGATAAAGAAGACTCAAAGAGAGTGAGATGCCAGCTCCTTTCATTCAGTCAGTAGCTTCAAACATTTCTGGTATATGAATAACATGATGTTTTTCAATGGCAAAAATCAATGAATATTGTAAATGCACAAACAGTAATTTCTCCGCATTGCAAGGTGCAATTCTGAAATTTTTTGCTTTTTCCTGCTCCTCTTTCCATGATAAAGAAGATTCAAAGAGAGTGAGATGCCAGCTCCTTTCATTCAGTCAGTAGCTTCAATCATTTCTGGACGTTTTTCACTGGCAAAAATCAATGAATATTGTAAATGCACAAACAGTAATTTCTCCGCATTGCAAGGTGCAATTCTGAAATTTTTTGCTTTTTCCTGCTCCTCTTAGCATGATAAACAAGATTCAAAGAGAGTGAGATGCCAGCTCCTTTCATTCAGTCAGTAGCTTCAATCATTTCTGGACGTTTTTCAATGGCAAAAATCAATGAATATTGTAAATGCACAAACAGTAATTTCTCCGCATTGCAAGGTGCAATTCTGAAATTTTTTGCTTTTTCCTGCTCCTCTTAGCATGATAAAGAAGATTCAAAGAGAGTGAGATGCCAGCTCCTTTCATTCAGTCAGTAGCTTCAATCATTTCTGGACGTTTTTCAATGGCAAAAATCATTGAATATTGTAAATGCACAAACAGTAATTTCTCCGCATTGCAAGGTGCAATTCTGAAATTTTTTGCTTTTTCCTGCTCCTCTTAGCATGATAAAGAAGATTCAAAGAGAGTGAGATGCCAGCTCCTTTCATTCAGTCAGTAGCTTCAATCATTTCTGGTATATGAATAACATGTTTTTCAATGGCAAAAATCAATGAATATTGTAAATGCACAAACAGTAATTTCTCCGCATTGCAAGGTGCAATTCTGAAATTTTTTGCTTTTTCCTGCTCCTCTTAGCATGATAAAGAAGATTCAAAGAGAGTGAGATGCCAGCTCCTTTCATTCAGTCAGTAGCTTCAATCATTTCTGGACGTTTTTCAATGGCAAAAATCATTGAATATTGTAAATGCACAAACAGTAATTTCTCCGCATTGCAAGGTGCAATTCTGAAATTTTTTGCTTTTTCCTGCTCCTCTTAGCATGATAAAGAAGATTCAAAGAGAGTGAGATGCCAGCTCCTTTCATTCAGTCAGTAGCTTCAATCATTTCTGGTATATGAATAACGATGTTTTTCAATGGCAAAAATCAATGAATATTGTAAATGCACAAACAGTAATTTCTCCGCATTGCAAGGTGCAATTCTGAAATTTTTTACTGCTCCTCTTAGCATGATAAAGAAGATTCAAAGAGAGTGAGATGCCAGCTCCTTTCATTCAGTCAGTAGCTTCAATCATTTCTGGACGTTTTTCAATGGCAAAAATCAATGAATATTGTAAATGCACAAACAGTAATTTCTCCGCATTGCAAGGTGCAATTCTGAAATTTTTTGCTTTTTCCTGCTCCTCTTAGCATGATAAAGAAGATTCAAAGAGAGTGAGATGCCAGCTCCTTTCATTCAGTCAGTAGCTTCAATCATTTCTGGACGTTTTTCAACGGCAAAAATCAATGAATATTGTAAATGCACAAACAGTAATTTCTCCGCATTGCAAGGTGCAATTCTGAAATTTTTTGCTTTTTCCTGCTCCTCTTAGCATGATAAAGAAGATTCAAAGAGAGTGAGATGCCAGCTCCTTTCATTCAGTCAGTAGCTTCAATCATTTCTGGACGTTTTTCAATGGCAAAAATCAATGAATATTGTAAATGCACAAACAGTAATTTCTCCGCATTGCAAGGTGCAATTCTGAAATTTTTTGCTTTTTCCTGCTCCTCTTAGCATGATAAACAAGATTCAAAGAGAGTGAGATGCCAGCTCCTTTCATTCAGTCAGTAGCTTCAATCACTTCTGGACGTTTTTCAATGGCAAAAATCAATGAATATTGTAAATGCACAAACAGTAATTTCTCCGCATTGCAAGGTGCAATTCTGAAATTTTTTGCTTTTTTCTGCTCCTCTTAGCATGATAAAGAAGACTCAAAGAGAGTGAGATGCCAGCTCCTTTCATTCAGTCAGTAGCTTCAAACATTTCTGGTATATGAATAACATGATGTTTTTCAATGGCAAAAATCAATGAATATTGTAAATGCACAAACAGTAATTTCTCCGCATTGCAAGGTGCAATTCTGAAATTTTTTGCTTTTTCCTGCTCCTCTTTCCATGATAAAGAAGATTCAAAGAGAGTGAGATGCCAGCTCCTTTCATTCAGTCAGTAGCTTCAATCATTTCTGGACGTTTTTCACTGGCAAAAATCAATGAATATTGTAAATGCACAAACAGTAATTTCTCCGCATTGCAAGGTGCAATTCTGAAATTTTTTGCTTTTTCCTGCTCCTCTTAGCATGATAAACAAGATTCAAAGAGAGTGAGATGCCAGCTCCTTTCATTCAGTCAGTAGCTTCAATCATTTCTGGACGTTTTTCAATGGCAAAAATCAATGAATATTGTAAATGCACAAACAGTAATTTCTCCGCATTGCAAGGTGCAATTCTGAAATTTTTTGCTTTTTCCTGCTCCTCTTAGCATGATAAAGAAGATTCAAAGAGAGTGAGATGCCAGCTCCTTTCATTCAGTCAGTAGCTTCAATCATTTCTGGACGTTTTTCAATGGCAAAAATCATTGAATATTGTAAATGCACAAACAGTAATTTCTCCGCATTGCAAGGTGCAATTCTGAAATTTTTTGCTTTTTCCTGCTCCTCTTAGCATGATAAAGAAGATTCAAAGAGAGTGAGATGCCAGCTCCTTTCATTCAGTCAGTAGCTTCAATCATTTCTGGTATATGAATAACATGTTTTTCAATGGCAAAAATCAATGAATATTGTAAATGCACAAACAGTAATTTCTCCGCATTGCAAGGTGCAATTCTGAAATTTTTTGCTTTTTCCTGCTCCTCTTAGCATGATAAAGAAGATTCAAAGAGAGTGAGATGCCAGCTCCTTTCATTCAGTCAGTAGCTTCAATCATTTCTGGACGTTTTTCAATGGCAAAAATCATTGAATATTGTAAATGCACAAACAGTAATTTCTCCGCATTGCAAGGTGCAATTCTGAAATTTTTTGCTTTTTCCTGCTCCTCTTAGCATGATAAAGAAGATTCAAAGAGAGTGAGATGCCAGCTCCTTTCATTCAGTCAGTAGCTTCAATCATTTCTGGTATATGAATAACGATGTTTTTCAATGGCAAAAATCAATGAATATTGTAAATGCACAAACAGTAATTTCTCCGCATTGCAAGGTGCAATTCTGAAATTTTTTCCTGCTCCTCTTAGCATGATAAAGAAGATTCAAAGAGAGTGAGATGCCAGCTCCTTTCATTCAGTCAGTAGCTTCAATCATTTCTGGACGTTTTTCAATGGCAAAAATCAATGAATATTGTAAATGCACAAACAGTAATTTCTCCGCATTGCAAGGTGCAATTCTGAAATTTTTTGCTTTTTCCTGCTCCTCTTAGCATGATAAACAAGATTCAAAGAGAGTGAGATGCCAGCTCCTTTCATTCAGTCAGTAGCTTCAATCATTTCTGGACGTTTTTCAATGGCAAAAATCAATGAATATTGTAAATGCACAAACAGTAATTTCTCCGCATTGCAAGGTGCAATTCTGAAATTTTTTGCTTTTTCTGCTCCTCTTAGCATGATAAAGAAGACTCAAAGAGAGTGAGATGCCAGCTCCTTTCATTCAGTCAGTAGCTTCAAACATTTCTGGTATATGAATAACATGATGTTTTTCAATGGCAAAAATCAATGAATATTGTAAATGCACAAACAGTAATTTCTCCGCATTGCAAGGTGCAATTCTGAAATTTTTTGCTTTTTCCTGCTAGTCTTAGCATGATAAAGAAGATTCAAAGAGAGTGAGATGCCAGCTCCTTTCATTCAGTCAGTAGCTTCAATCATTTCTGGACGTTTTTCAATGGCAAAAATCAATGAATATTGTAAATGCACAAACAGTAATTTCTCCGCATTGCAAGGTGCAATTCTGAAATTTTTTGCTTTTTCCTGCTCCTCTTAGCATGATAAACAAGATTCAAAGAGAGTGAGATGCCAGCTCCTTTCATTCAGTCAGTAGCTTCAATCATTTCTGGACGTTTTTCAATGGCAAAAATCAATGAATATTGTAAATGCACAAACAGTAATTTCTCCGCATTGCAAGGTGCAATTCTGAAATTTTTTTTCTTTTTCCTGCTCCTCTTAGCATGATAAAGAAGATTCAAAGAGAGTGAGATGCCAGCTCCTTTCATTCAGTCAGTAGCTACAATCATTTCTGGACGTTTTTCAATGGCAAAAATCAATGAATATTGTAAATGCACAAACAGTAATTTCTCCGCATTGCAAGGTGCAATTCTGAAATTTTTTGCTTTTTCCTGCTCCTCAGCATGATAAAGAAGATTCAAAGAGAGTGAGATGCCAGCTCCTTTCATTCAGTCAGTAGCTTCAAACATTTCTGGTATATGAATAACATGATGTTTTTCAATGGCAAAAATCAATGAATATTGTAAATGCACAAACAGTAATTTCTCCGCATTGCAAGGTGCAATTCTGAAATTTTTTGCTTTTTCCTGCTCCTCTTAGCATGATAAAGAAGATTCAAAGAGAGTGAGATGCCAGCTCCTTTCATTCAGTCAGTAGCTTCAATCATTTCTGGATGTTTTTCAATGGCAAAAATCATTGAATATTGTAAATGCACAAACAGTAATTTCTCCGCATTGCAAGGTGCAATTCTGAAATTTTTTGCTTTTTCCTGCTCCTCTTAGCATGATAAAGAAGATTCAAAGAGAGTGAGATGCCAGCTCCTTTCATTCAGTCAGTAGCTTCAATCATTTCTGGAATATGAATAACATGATGTTTTTCAATGGCAAAAATCAATGAATATTGTAAATGCACAAACAGTAATTTCTCCGCATTGCAAGGTGCAATTCTGAAATTTTTTGCTTTCTGGACGTTTTTCAATGGCAAAAATCAATGAATATTGTAAATGCACAAACAGTAATTTCTCCGCATTGCAAGGTGCAATTCTGAAATTTTTTGCTTTTTCCTGCTCCTCTTAGCATGATAAACAAGATTCAAAGAGAGTGAGATGCCAGCTCCTTTCATTCAGTCAGTAGCTTCAATCATTTCTGGACGTTTTTCAATGGCAAAAATCAATGAATATTGTAAATGCACAAACAGTAATTTCTCCGCATTGCAAGGTGCAATTCTGAAATTTTTTGCTTTTTTCTGCTCCTCTTAGCATGATAAAGAAGACTCAAAGAGAGTGAGATGCCAGCTCCTTTCATTCAGTCAGTAGCTTCAAACATTTCTGGTATATGAATAACATGATGTTTTTCAATGGCAAAAATCAATGAATATTGTAAATGCACAAACAGTAATTTCTCCGCATTGCAAGGTGCAATTCTGAAATTTTTTGCTTTTTCCTGCTCCTCTTAGCATGATAAAGAAGATTCAAAGAGAGTGAGATGCCAGCTCCTTTCATTCAGTCAGTAGCTTCAAACATTTCTGGTATATGAATAACATGATGTTTTTCAATGGCAAAAATCAATGAATATTGTAAATGCACAAACAGTAATTTCTCCGCATTGCAAGGTGCAATTCTGAAATTTTTTGCTTTTTCCTGCTCCTCTTAGCATGATAAAGAAGATTCAAAGAGAGTGAGATGCCAGCTCCTTTCATTCAGTCAGTAGCTTCAATCATTTCTGGACGTTTTTCAATGGCAAAAATCATTGAATATTGTACATGCACAAACAGTAATTTCTCCGCATTGCAAGGTGCAATTCTGAAATTTTTTGCTTTTTCCTGCTCCTCTTAGCATGATAAAGAAGATTCAAAGAGTGAGATGCCAGCTCCTTTCATTCAGTCAGTAGCTTCAATCATTTCTGGAATATGAATAACATGATGTTTTTCAATGGCAAAAATCAATGAATATTGTAAATGCACAAACAGTAATTTCTCCGCATTGCAAGGTGCAATTCTGAAATTTTTTGCTTTTTCCTGCTCCTCTTAGCATGATAAAGAAGATTCAAAGAGAGTGAGATGCCAGCTCCTTTCATTCAGTCAGTAGCTTCAATCATTTCTGGACGTTTTTCAATGGCAAAAATCATTGAATATTGTAAATGCACAAACAGTAATTTCTCCGCATTGCAAGGTGCAATTCTGAAATTTTTTGCTTTTTCCTGCTCCTCTTAGCATGATAAAGAAGATTCAAAGAGAGTGAGATGCCAGCTCCTTTCATTCAGTCAGTAGCTTCAATCATTTCTGGTATATGAATAACATGATGTTTTTCAATAGCAAAAATCAATGAATATTGTAAATGCACAAACAGTAATTTCTCCGCATTGCAAGGTGCAATTCTGAAATTTTTTGCTTTTTCCTGCTCCTCTTAGCATGATAAAGAAGATTCAAAGAGAGTGAGATGCCAGCTCCTTTCATTCAGTCAGTAGCTTCAATCATTTCTGGACGTTTTTCAATGGCAAAAATCATTGAATATTGTAAATGCACAAACAGTAATTTCTCCGCATTGCAAGGTGCAATTCTGAAATTTTTTGCTTTTTCCTGCTCCTCTTAGCATGATAAAGAAGATTCAAAGAGAGTGAGATGCCAGCTCCTTTCATTCAGTCAGTAGCTTCAATCATTTCTGGTATATGAATAACATGATGTTTTTCAATGGCAAAAATCAATGAATATTGTAAAAGCACAAACAGTAATTTCTCCGCATTGCAAGGTGCAATTCTGAAATTTTTTGCTTTTTCCTGCTCCTCTTAGCATGATAAAGAAGATTCAAAGAGAGTGAGATGCCAGCTCCTTTCATTCAGTCAGTAGCTTCAATCATTTCTGGACGTTTTTCAATGGCAAAAATCAATGAATATTGTAAATGCACAAACAGTAATTTCTCCGCATTGCAAGGTGCAATTCTGAAATTTTTTGCTTTTTCCTGCTCCTCTTAGCATGATAAACAAGATTCAAAGAGAGTGAGATGCCAGCTTTTTTCATTCAGTCAGTAGCTTCAATCATTTCTGGACGTTTTTCAATGGCAAAAATCAATGAATATTGTAAATGCACAAACAGTAATTTCTCCGCATTGCAAGGTGCAATTCTGAAATTTTTTGCTTTTTCCTGCTCCTCTTAGCATGATAAAGAAGATTCAAAGAGAGTGAGATGCCAGCTCCTTTCATTCAGTCAGTAGCTTCAAACATTTCTGGTATATGAATAACATGATGTTTTTCAATGGCAAAAATCAATGAATATTGTAAATGCACAAACAGTAATTTCTCCGCATTGCAAGGTGCAATTCTGAAATTTTTTGCTTTTTCCTGCTCCTCTTAGCATGATAAAGAAGATTCAAAGAGAGTGAGATGCCAGCTCCTTTCATTCAGTCAGTAGCTTCAATCATTTCTGGACATTTTTCAATGGCAAAAATCAATGAATATTGTAAATGCACAAACAGTAATTTCTCCGCCTTGCAAGGTGCAATTCTGAAATTTTTTGCTTTTTCCTGCTCCTCTTAGCATGATAAAGAAGATTCAAAGAGAGTGAGATGCCAGCTCCTTTCATTCAGTCAGTAGCTTCAAACATTTCTGGTATATGAATAACATGATGTTTTTCAATGGCAAAAATCAATGAATATTGTAAATGCACAAACAGTAATTTCTCCGCATTGCAAGGTGTAATTCTGAAATTTTTTGCTTTTTCCTGCTCCTCTTAGCATGATAAAGAAGATTCAAAGAGAGTGAGATGCCAGCTCCTTTCATTCAGTCAGTAGCTTCAATCATTTCTGGACGTTTTTCAATGGCAAAAATCAATGAATATTGTAAATGAACAAACAGTAATTTCTCCGCATTGCAAGGTGCAATTCTGAAATTTTTTGCTTTTTCCTGCTCCTCTTAGCATGATAAACAAGATTCAAAGAGAGTGAGATGCCAGCTCCTTTCATTCAGTCAGTAGCTTCAATCATTTCTGGACGTTTTTCAATGGCAAAAATCAATGAATATTGTAAATGCACAAACAGTAATTTCTCCGCATTGCAAGGTGCAATTCTGAAATTTTTTGCTTTTTTCTGCTCCTCTTAGCATGATAAAGAAGACTCAAAGAGAGTGAGATGCCAGCTCCTTTCATTCAGTCAGTAGCTTCAATCATTTCTGGTATATGAATAACATGATGTTTTTCAATGGCAAAAATCAATGAATATTGTAAATGCACAAACAGTAATTTGTCCGCATTGCAAGGTGCAATTCTGAAATTTTTTGCTTTTTCCTGCTCCTCTTTGCATGATAAAGAAGATTCAAAGAGAGTGAGATGCCAGCTCCTTTCATTCAGTCAGTAGCTTCAATCATTTCTGGACGTTTTTCAATGGCAAAAATCAATGAATATTGTAAATGCACAAACAGTAATTTCTCCGCATTGCAAGGTGCAATTCTGAAATTTTTTGCTTTTTCCTGCTCCTCTTAGCATGATAAACAAGATTCAAAGAGAGTGAGATGCCAGCTCCTTTCATTCAGTCAGTAGCTTCAATCATTTCTGGACGTTTTTCAATGGCAAAAATCAATGAATATTGTAAATGCACAAACAGTAATTTCTCCGCATTGCAAGGTGCAATTCTGAAATTTTTTTTCTTTTTCCTGCTCCTCTTAGCATGATAAAGAAGATTCAAAGAGAGTGAGATGCCAGCTCCTTTCATTCAGTCAGTAGCTACAATCATTTCTGGACGTTTTTCAATGGCAAAAATCAATGAATATTGTAAATGCACAAACAGTAATTTCTCCGCATTGCAAGGTGCAATTCTGAAATTTTTTGCTTTTTCCTGCTCCTCTTAGCATGATAAACAAGATTCAAAGAGAGTGAGATGCCAGCTCCTTTCATTCAGTCAGTAGCTTCAATCATTTCTGGACGTTTTTCAATGGCAAAAATCAATGAATATTGTAAATGCACAAACAGTAATTTCTCCGCATTGCAAGGTGCAATTCTGAAATTTTTTGCTTTTTTCTGCTCCTCTTAGCATGATAAAGAAGACTCAAAGAGAGTGAGATGCCAGCTCCTTTCATTCAGTCAGTAGCTTCAAACATTTCTGGTATATGAATAACATGATGTTTTTCAATGGCAAAAATCAATGAATATTGTAAATGCACAAACAGTAATTTCTCCGCATTGCAAGGTGCAATTCTGAAATTTTTTGCTTTTTCCTGCTCCTCTTAGCATGATAAAGAAGATTCAAAGAGAGTGAGATGCCAGCTCCTTTCATTCAGTCAGTAGCTTCAAACATTTCTGGTATATGAATAACATGATGTTTTTCAATGGCAAAAATCAATGAATATTGTAAATGCACAAACAGTAATTTCTCCGCATTGCAAGGTGCAATTCTGAAATTTTTTGCTTTTTCCTGCT